>NC_056528.1:49417685-49460968 GCF_019175285.1 Sceloporus undulatus | reverse complement strand
ACTTGGAAGCCATCAGCCATGGCCAGCAAAAATTATAAGCAAAGCAAGTCCTGCTACCATCCCTTCTAGCTTTCTCCTTTGCAGTCATTTCTTTGAGGTCAGGTTCCTTAAATGGAGGTTCTGGTTACTAGCCACATAAAGCATTTTATCTCCTGCTTAGTTGTTTTGAAGGTCCAGTCCTTCCAGTTACCAGCCATATAAAGCATACATAATGTTGCTTTTAATTGCACTGTCTTTTAAATCTTGTAAGATGCTCTGGGTCCTAGTTTTGGGGAGAGGGTGAAATATAAATACTACTACTACTACTACTACTACTGCTACTATGCAGCATTCAAGCTCAGGAAGTGCCCAAGTTTCTCCTATGCATTTTCCTGTTCTTTTCCCTGATGCAGATTGCAAAGATTCCCACCCGTTCCTGTCTTTTACACAGAATCATGGGTCATTCAAGGGGAAGGGGGACAAACTGGTCCAAATGTTTACCTTTGACGAAGACATATAACTTGGTCTTGAGTTCTTCGTTGGAAGGGAGGTGGCTGTAAAAGCAGGTGAAGTAGCCGGTGTCGTTGGCAACGGCTCGGTTGACCACAAGCCTGCTGCAGGTCTGTGATGGTCTGTTTGGACACTTGTGGATGTTCATGTGCCACCGCTTGCCGTCAGTGAAGTGGTCATTTCTCCAGAACCATGTCAAACCCTGCGCCCCCCTGCAAACAGAAAATGGGGAAATATGAAGTGAGATCCTACCTGATATCCTTGTGTAGCGTAAGCCTACAAAGGATGCTAGGATCAGGACAAAAAGTCCTTCACCCCACATAGCTATGGAGCTTGGAAAAGATTATTTTCTCATTGGCATAGGTGTATTTGTGGGAGTCCTACATATGTCTAGGGCCCACATTTTGGGCATCATCATCATCATCATCATCGTCGTCGTCGTCATCATCTTATATATATTTCTAGAGACTGGGACCCAAAGCAGCTAACAGTCTAAAAAACGCAGTGCAAGTAAAAACCTACAAAATTGACATTTAAAATGGTACTAAATTATTACACTATTAAGAAGAGCATTCATATAAAAATAGCACACAATTTTAAAAAGATAAAAATCACTTAAAATATTATATACTTTAAAACAATATACAACCCCCAGGACTTTAATTTTTTTCTCTATTGTTGAAGGCACACTTCTTTGAGGACCTTTCTAAAGCATTATTATTATTATTATTGTTATATGTATTTGTATCCTGCTCTTTTCCCAGGACTGGGACTCAGAGGGACTTCATAGCATTAAAAACAGTACAATTAAAAACATTTTTTAAAAATGTACATTAAAAAGGAATCAAATTATTACTGTATTGACCCGTATACAAGTCGACCCAGGATTTTAGAGTATCTTTTGGGGCATAAATGTTTTGACTTATAATTGAGTATATAATACAATACCTTCAAACTCTAGGATCCCTGGATCTCACCTGCAAGTGATGGTGAAGGTATCCCCGGCATTGACTACCATCGTGTCTCCGTCAAAGCCCAGATCTGGTTTCATTGGCCCATCTTCCTTGGCAAGTCCTGAACCAAACAAAACCCCAAAGAAAAGAAACATAATATAGTAGGTGAAAACTCATTAAATTAAAATATTATTATTATTATTATTTAACTTCCAAAGCCCAACAGTTTGCATCTGAAAGACACAGACGACAGATCTGTTGGTCTAGCTGCTCTTCCATGCTGCAGGAATAAAACAGTCGGACATCATTTTGACTGCATCCGTTCTGAGATTTGTAGTTTGGTGAGGTATTCTGCCTGTTCTGTCATGGCAGTTAAAGTGGTGTCAAGCTGCTTAATTTCTGCAATGCTGATACACCCATGGCCAGTCTATCTATCGATCTATCTAATCTGCATCATGGGCTGCATCATCTAGAAAACCAAGGGACATAAAGATTGAGGGGTCCAGGTCCCCCCCGATCTCCTCCCGCTTCTATGGCTCCTTGGTTTAAATAACCTCCACCAAACACCCAGCACCAAGGCTGTAAGATGTTTCCAAGGAACGTGAATACTGGGAGGCTGCATTTTAGCATCCTAGCAAGCATGTTAAAAGGGGTTTTTGCCTTCTTAACATTCCTTGGCCATACTGAAAACTCAGCAGGCTTATGCGGTGAAAAGAGAACAAACTGGGCACAGAAGAGCAAGGAGAAAGACGTGGAGGCGAGTTCAATTCCACTTTCAACCAGAAGGTAATTTGGAAGGCAGGTAGGAGGCCATCTTTGAAATCTGGATTATTATCCCCCCCTCTCCGCCCCAAACCTTGATAATTTCCAAATATGCAGCACACCACAGGATTGCGCTTTACAAGCGGAACGAACTGGATGGAAAGGGAACACACAATTCACGCACATTGCTGTGTCGGTCAAAGGTACGCATCTCTTCTACGGTGTGCCAGAAAATGTCACTGTGACATCTGAGTCAAGGATCCCCGCGTCCGATTGACGCAGCAGAGCAAGCGGAAAAGGAAATCAAAGTGTGACACAGAAGGGGAGGCCAAGTTGAAGTGTTTAATGACAGTAAGAAGGAGATGCCAAGGAGGAGGCCATCTTCCCCGAAGGAATGTGGCACGGCACCCTCCAAACGTGTCGCTCTCCTGGAAACTTTTCAAGTGCTTTGTCCAAGCAGAGGCATGTCCTCTGAGCAAAGGTTGAGCAAATGTCAGGCTTCAAAGATCTGCTTCTGGATAAACTGAGCTGTAGTGCTGAAGAACGGGAGAGATTTGAATCATCCCTTTTGCATGAAACCTCCCCTTGCCAAAGTGCCTTCTTGAGTTTCGCCCTGTGCGACATCCAGACCATTTTTAACCTGCAAAAAGAACCTCACATCCACACATCTCTAAACAATAGACAATGAGTGGCAAAAGACCCTTACTGTTGAACATTAAGCTAAAATAATGGCCACAGAGGATTTCCGTAACTTTAAAGTGGATGATGCAGACATTGAAATAGTCCAAGACTTTCCATTCCTTGGCTCCGTCAAAAAATAAAATAGAGTTTGCAGTAAAAAAAAATAAATCCGATGAAGATAAGGATTTGGAAAGGTGAAAGAGTTAGATACGATCTCTCAAGTGTAATGATACCTTATTGAACCCCTGGCCTAAATACCCTGAAGGCACCAGATCCCATCGGATCTTGAATGCTAAAAATGGTTAGGTCTGGTAATACGTGGCTGGGTCTCAGGTGCTGCAGGCTACGTTTCAGAGAAAGGCGATGGCAACATCATGGGATTGGCATAGATCGACAGGTGACTTGAAGGCACACGCATGCACCCCAGAGTCAGGATTGCCATGCCATTGCATTTCCAATTTCTATGTATGATTGTGAAAGCTAGACAAGGAACAAAGTTGACTAAAAGAGAATCAACTGAAGGAAAATCCTATGGATACCAACAGACTGCCAAAGTGACCAAAAAATGGGCCTTTTGCATAGACTCATAGAACCACAGAGTTGGAAGAGATCCCAAGGAGCATGCAGTCCAACCCCCTTCTGCCATTCAAGAAGACAACATCAGAGCATCCCCTGTGACATATGGCTATCCAGCCTCTGTTTAGAAATCTCCAAAGAAGGAGACCACCGCCCTCCAAGCGTCTTCCACTGTCAAACAGCGCTTACCATCAAGACGTTTTTTCTAATGTTGAGCTGGAATCTCTTTTCGTGGAGCTTGCATCCATTTCTCCATTGTCTCCTATTCTCTGGAGCAGCAGAAAACAAGCTTGCTCCCTCCTCAATATGACATCCCTTCAAATATTTAAACAGGGCTATCATATCACCTCTTAACCTTCTTTCTTCCAGGCTAAACATCCCCAGATTCCTAAGACATTCCTCATTGCAACACCCAAAACTGGTCACAGTATTCAAGCAGAATAGCAGAATGCTTCCCATGATCTACTATACTCCTAAAGATGCAGCCTAGGAGAGCACTTATTTTTCTAGCTGCCATGTTGCACTGTAGGCTCATGTTCAGCTTGTGGTCCATTAAGATCTCTAGATCCCTTTTGCATGCACTACGATCAAGCCAGGTATCACCCGTCCTATACCTGTGCATTCAGTTTTTGGCAACAGGACAGCACAGAAAGAGTTAAAATAAGTACATAAATATAAGAGCTGGCATCTTTGTGAACTATACATCTACAGCCATAGAACTACATGGCCATCATGATACACCTCTTTTCTGATGGATGTCACCATTGATAAGATTTGCCACTTTCCCTGGTTATAATTTCATTGTGCATGGTAGGCATTGGTGAGTAAATATTCATCATCTAACAATATACAAGCTGAAGAAGACCCATTGAAGTCAATAATAAGTTAAAAGGTAGTTAAACCCAATGATTCAGTCTCTCTCCTAATGTTGGGACCAAGAAAATGACTGAGGCCCCTGTGAATAGTCTGGAACATGACTAATGCTACTATGACCTGAACATGTCCATTGCACATAGCCAAAAAAGTACAAACACTTGTGAAATAGACCTTACACCAATAGGATTCCCTCTGTAATGTATGGCCCCATACAGACAGGCCAAAATAAAGCTGCTTCAGGTCAAAGAGGTATGCTCTTTGGATGATGCCTGCGTCCTAAGAGGCCAGAAGCCGCGCCAAAGCCATGCTCCAGTCCTAAGAACTGGAATGCAGCTTTGGTGCAGCTTCTGGCCTCTTAGGATGCATGCATCATTTAAACAACATACCTCCAAAGTGACTTAAAGCAGCTTTATTTTGAACTGAACTCAATGGGATTGGCTTCCCAGGAAATATGCAAGGGACTCTGGCATAAAAATGTGCAGACGCCCATGCAGCGTATCCACACAGAGACGCTAATATCTTGCAGGTCAGATCTACAATCGTCCATCAGGCTTGTCAAGCGGAGCTGCCTGTAGTTAAAGCTGCAAAACGCCTGTTCTTTAAACATTTCCTTTCCCAATAATTGCTTCATGGCGGGGGATTTCCATCCCACTTTGCAAAGTGATAACAATTCCAACCGACCCAATTGCCCTGATTTAATTGAGGTGAGGACTTTTAAAGGCGCACGGTGGAATAGATGCCAGTTTTTGTTCCCCTAAACTGCTTACGAAGGTGTCGTTATGGGAAATGCAATGACAGTTTCCGATGCGAGGTCTGGCCAGAATTGCTACCGTTGGCTTTCAAGACTCGGCCATAAAAAGATAACTAATAATTCTGTTGGAAATGAGAACAAGAGCAGGATCTCGGCGCATCTGTGAGTTTGGGCATGAACACTCCGAAGATCGTGATGGATATCAAATCCCCTTCATCCCAGGCCACCAATCCCATCTCAACGCCAACAAAGTTCGAAAGGGCCTGAGATTCATGATAAGGGGCTCAGATCCCAAAGGAAGCGGGGCTGTATCTTGAATTCCTGCTCCGAACCCTTCCCCTTAAAAGAATAGGCTTTTCCTGTTGGACCACCGAAGGGTCATGTTGGCTTCCTCCTACAATCAGCAGCAGTTGTTTCGCTGTCTTTTTTATGGGGTCACTCCATCGCTTTTGCTTGCTTTTTCGGAAACACTTTCTTAATTGCGGGGGCTCCTTCAACGCTTTCCAAAGACAAAAAGGCTACCAGCTGGCTTGCTTTTTTAAAATGCCAACCTAAGTCCAAGAGATGGTCCCCAGACTAGCGACGCCAATGGCTTTCCTGGTTTGGGGCCGCTCTCATAGTTTCACCCGATCTGTGGCAGATTTATGGACTATCTGGGGTCAAGGATTTCCCTCTAGTATTAACTCTCTATGATGGTAGCTGTTTGAGCATTGGACTATGACTTGAGATCAGGGTTCGGTTCCCTGCTTAGCCATGGAAAGCAATTGGGTTTAACACTTACAAGAGCAAGAGTTAAGTTAATATATTGGCATCGTAAATGATCGTTTCATGTTATTTTCAAATGATTTTTTAAAAGACCATTTTTTAAATCAGCATTTGGGCAGGAATTTTTCAAGCTCAGCGTCTTTCTCTTCTCATCGGCTGCAGAAATAACCCAATTTCAATGCTACGAAATCCTGGGATTTGTAGTTTGCTGTGGCACTGAGCTCTCTGGCAGGGAAGGCTGAATGTCTCACCCAACTACAGTTCCCAGAATCCCACAGCATCCAGCCCTGGCAGTTAAAGCGGTGTCAAAACGGATTATTTCTGCAGTGCAGATGCAGCCATTCTTAATCTTTCTCCCTCGGTCCCTCTGATATAATAATTACAAAAACAATGTGTAAGTTCTTTGGCATTTTGTCCCTTTGCTTCGCCCTTTACATCCTTCATTGCATGCCCCTAAGTTTTACCCTTGACTTATCCGTGGGTCGTATCCAAATCTATAATTTTGGCCTCAAAACATGTCCTCAACTTAGACATGAGATCAACGTATAGTCGCGTATATATGGTACATTTGTTCACAGAAACAACGATTCCAAGGTTGATCATCTTGACGCTCTTGTTATACGGGTGCAGACAACTGTCAAATCCAAACCATATGCAGAGGCTTTGGGGTTGGCCAGCGGCTCCTTCTTTGTTCGTCTCCTGTTATAATCTAATAAGGACTCCTCTGCAAGAGATCATTTTTGGATCTGGTGCATCTTTGTTCTGGACAAAGCTGTTGGAAAGGGAGGGTCTCTTGCTCTATCTTTTAAAAAGGAAAAAAAAGCCCCCCAGATTAAACCAATCTGCATTTTCCCAACATGACACCCTCCAAACAGGGTGGAATACAAGCCCCATCATCCCCACCAGTTTACTGGATGAGATTATGGGGATTGTCTAACCCTGGGAAGCCTGGGTTGAGCTATCATCACAAACACGTTGTTGTTGTTGTGGTTGTGGTGTGTCTTCAAGTATTTTCTGACTTATGGTGTTCCTAAGCCTGTCTCTGCACTGCAGAAATAATCCAGTTTGACACTGCTTTTACTGCCAGGCTCAATGCAATGGAATTCTAGAATTTGTAGCTTTGCAAGGTGTTTAGCCTTCTCTCTTGGAGAGCTCTGGGGCCACAACGAGGTACAAATCCCAGAATTCCACAGCAGTGAGCCACGGTCAAAGTGCATGATATCAGCAGTGCAGGTGCAGCCTCAGGTTTTGGGGGGATTTATTGGGGCTGAGAGCATGTGACTCACTCAAAGTCACCCAATGGGTTTCCATGGCCAAGCGGAGAATCGAACCCTGTGTCCGGAGTTGTAGTCCAACACTCAAACCACTATGATGGCTGTCTCACAAAACCTTTACACTCCCTGGTTTATCAAAAGATGGAGTTGTAAATCTAGGAGGAAAATATGCTCAGCTGGAGAAACTGGGGGACGTAAAACCTTATGTATGCTTCCACTTGGCATCCTTTCCTCTGCTTCTCGTTCCAACCCTATTTGTTTTGCACAGCTGCAGATGAACGAAAGCAATCCTTGCCCTGACTCCGGTCCAAGGATCTTTCTCCGACCTGTTAGCACTTATGGAAAGAGCCGCTTCTTATTATCCCAGTCCATCATGATGTGCCAAGCGGAGGCCTCCCTTCCAGCCAAGAGGAGCAACACCTCCGCATCTGCCAGCAATGTCATTTCTTACCCATCGCTTCCCTTATTATTATCATCATCATTGTTTCTTTAAAATGGCCTTTTCACCCAAAATGCAGCCCTGGGCTTCAAGCTGACAGGTAAGAAGCACTTCTACAGAAAAAGGTGGCGGCGGCGGCAGCCAGAGGAGCGCATAATAATTATCACATAATAATCCTGCCTTTTTTTGCAGTTATTCTCTCTGTTCACAATCTTTAATGGTTTGAATTCTCTAGACATTTCCTACTTATGGCGATGCTAAGGCAAAGCTCTCATGGGGGTTCCTTGGCAGGTTTCTTCAGAGGGAGGTTTGCCTTTGCCTCCCTTTGAGGCCGAATGTGTGTGACTTGCCTAAGGTCATCCAGTGGGTTTTCATGTCGGGGCCAGGATTCGAATCCTGTCTCCAGAGTCAAAGTCTCATGCCCAAACCACTGCACCACGTTGGCTCTGATGTGGCACCTTGCACATATTTTAGGGATCTAAGTCCTCCATCATTTCCATCCAGCATCATGGATGGTCAAGAATGATGGGATTTATAGTCCAAACCATCTGGAGGAAGCACTGCTTTAGGAAAGGCTAGTCTACAGCTAAGTGACTGATTGTGACCATGTGCTAAATCTGACTATCTGTTTCAACAAGAGTAAATGATTATGATTATGATTACTGTACTTGTGCTATCACTAATCCAATATTCTGTCCATTTATAGTCTGGACATACAAACATACAGACATTAGCATGTAGAGAGATCTTGTAGCACCTTTGAGACTCACTGAAAGAAAGAAGTTGGCAGCATGAGCTTTCCTAGACTATAATAACAACAACAACAACAACAACAACAATATCAAAGATATAGCCATGTTAGTCTGGAAAATCAGTATGTAGAAAGATCTTGTAGCACCTTTGAGACTAAATGAAAGAAAGAAGTTGGCAGCATGAGCTTTTGGAGACTTTAGTCTACTTTTTCAGATGCTTTTGGAGATGAGGAAGCAGACTCAAGGAAAGCTCATGCTGCTACAAGATCTCTCTCTAAACTGATTCTACAGACTGACACAGCTATATCTTTGAATTAGACCTGACATTAGTATATATTCCTAGACGCTTCTGACACATAGAATCACAGAGTTCACAGACACCTCCACAGGGCCCCTGCATCACGGATGTCCTTGCTTCATTCTTCATTGACCCCAGATTGAAATAGAGAGAAGGGTTTTGAGTTTCTCTGCATGTGGCATTTAGGAGAGAGAATGGATCCGCCCGCAGGGTTGGCTGCCGCTCTTTGATTTAACAGATTGGCCGAAGCCAAGACCATCTCCTTGGGATTCGTCCCTGGGTTCGCTTTCCAATGATGGGCTTTGGCTTGGAAAACCTACACTGCCGCGACCAAAAGCCGGAGGAAGCTGGAAATCAAATTACATTCCTGAACCCTGTTATGGCCCAGATGTGCCCACAATTAGCTTTGGAACTTGGTTGTAATAATACTCCTTGGAGTTGTTAGCAAAAAAGAAAGAGTAGTTAATAAACCAACTGGTTCAGAGCTCGGCACAATTAACTTCCTTCACTGAATTTAAGTGCCTTTCCTAGAATGGTATGGGTTCAAATGCATTCCAAACTAGCAAGTGTTTTCTGATGAAAGCAAACTGACAAATTACTAACCTCCCCTGAAACTGTACAGATGGTTGGAACTAGATGTCCCATCAGCCCCAGCCAGCAGGACCCAAATGGTAAGGACTGTAGTCCAAAATAGTGGTCTATTGCAATAGGCTTGTAGGGTCTGCTTTGTTTCTCTTTCTACTAGGAACCCTGAATTACATCAAATAATCTGCACATGAATTTGGAATTAAATAATTTTGAACCTAAGGCCTTCTTTGGTTGTTGGTGTTACGTGCCTTCAAGTTGTTTCCAACTTATGGTGACCCTAAGGTAAATCTATCATGGCAAAGAAAAGCAAACGTTTGGGGCTTTGGTTCGGCTTCTTTCAAAATGCAGTCGCTTTCTCTGCGATTCTTGTTTCCTGGAATTCCTCCCAGGAGACTTCAGCAAAACTGCACTCAGATGCACCCACTGTACAAAAACACACAGCAAATACTTGTTGGAAATAGAATTCAGTGGCAAATTCCTTCCTCCAACCAAGCCGACCCCTTTGCCGTCTCCTTATATGACCCCAAAAATGCTCCCGTTTGTTCAGCTCCTCCGTTGCTGTGACATAATGTTTTCAATGACAGGCTCGGGAGGAATTCTGCTTGTGGCAATGCGAGGAGAGGAAATTTGCTTTGCATTAGCCGTGTGCCGAAGTGATTTATCAAGCGATAAATAATCCATGTGCAGCAAACCATCCCTTTCCTCCTTTGTGTTTCCTCATTGCTGCTGTCAACCGGTTGCCTAATAGGGATCAAATTCGGCAATTATTTCATCCTTGCATGCAGGGGTGAATATTGACTGCCATTTTCTCTCTGCTCTGGTAGAAAAAAGATTATTCTTTTGGAATATCCCCCCCTCTCCATATTCACATCCCCAAAGTGTTCTGGAAGAATTGTTCCGCAGAAACATACATGTGGTTTTTGACACGAAAACCTACGTTTTCTGCGCTGAAAATGGCTGAAATGACTCATTGCTACCTTTGAGAAGAGACTTAGCAAAGAATGATATCCCTATCTGATAGTCTGTAGGAGGTCAATAGGGAAAGGAATGCATGGCCCTGGGTTATTTGTTCCAAGCTTCTGCAGGTATTTCACTTTCTTGAATGGGACGAAATGGAGGCATGCACAGTCCTGGATCCATTTTGCACCAGCAAGTCCCCTGGCCAAAAAACATTGCTTTTCCCCTTGCATGCCCATGTCTGTGATGGAAGCCTATCTCTGTTTATGAGTGCAAAACATTATGTTCTCTTTAAACCCTACACTTGAAGCCAAGGTTGGGCAAAGTGTGGTCCCTGGGCCCCACTTTTTCATCCCTGAAACCTCTCTGGTGACCCTAAAGCTTCTCTTAATTTTTGGATTTTTAGGTGATTTTCTTTGTCTGCAAAACAGCCAAGTCAGATGAGAAGCGGCTGCAGATGTGTTGGTTTTAACCATAGACTCCCCCGAAATGTCCTGCAAAGTATGGAGACGTTACCGTTTTTGAGACTAGAACTCCCCAAATTTGCAAGCCAGCTAGTAGGGGGGATTCTGAGAGTTGTTGGTGAAAAAAGTAACTTTTCCAAGTACTGAAAGAAGCAACTTCTCCAACTTCAGTTGGATTAGAGCAGTCTCCCTTAGACAGGTACTAGGTGCTGTCATTATGGGCCATGGCACTTTGACTTGAGGATGGTTGCTCATCCTTTATCCGGCATCCAGGCCGGCTCCATCCATCCTTATACATTCCCGCTTGGAGAGCTTGGAAACATTATTTTGAAGTCCCAGTCCTGATAACAAATGCCAGATTTGAGGCTGGCTGTGCAAAGTACAAACTGCTTGGCAAACCATGGGGTATTACCATGGGTTGTGATCCTACCCTAGTAAAAGTCCAATTTCTCCTTATTCCTAATACAAGGGGAGAGGTGTTTTTAAAAGCCTGGCACACAATGCTTTTGCGATCCGAGCCAAGAGAAAAGCAAACACGATCCTGATTTTTTGATAATCAAAGGTCCAACTGTCAAAGGCGAGTTGGGTGTGAATGGAGCTGTCAGTCTAAGGTCAGGGCAGAGGTAACAGGAGATCAAGTGGTTCAGGAAAGGCAGGGAAGAGCGGAGTTTGGTGAACGGAATGAAGTGTCAAATTCAAAGGCCAGCTTCAGTGGAAACATGTTATAGGCTGCCCTTGCAAACCCAAAACTCCTCTGTTTGGTCAGAATGAAAGGCAGTTTCCATTGTTGTCTTGAGGAGGGGGAAAAACAAACACCTCTTTGTTGGTTGTATCAAACCTAGGAAACAGTGGCCTAAATCCTGTTATTATTTTTCCCCTGACTGTTGAATCCACTGCGATGTAGTGGTTTGAATGTTGGACTAGGACTCTGGAGACCTGGGTTCGATTCCCAGCTCAGCCATGAAACTCACTAGGTGACCCTGGGCAAGCCACACTCTCTCAGCCTCAGGGAAGGCAATGGCACACCTCCTCCGGACAAATCTTGCCAAGATTAGGGTTGCTATAAGTCGGAGTCGACTTGAAGGCACACAACAAGTGTTTCCCAAGTCTTCACAGGGAGGTGGGCAGCTTTAAGAGGCACAAAAGCTGCCAAGTTGGTGATGATGTGCCTTCTGTGCTAGGTTTTCAAAGAGTGTGGGGATTCAGGAGCTACACATGGGGTGCACTCCATGGCCTATCTGGGTGTCCTCTCCACATGGACTAAGACTTCAATGGGAAGTTGGAGGCTTTCATGGCCAACATCCATAGTTGTTTGTGGTTTTTCTGGGCTGTGTGGCCATGTTCTAGAAGAGTTTATTCCTGATGTTTTGCCAGCAGCTGTGGCTGGCATCTTAAGGGAATGTCTCATCTCTGAAGATGCCAGCTACAAATGCTGACGAAACGTCAGGAATAAACTCTTCTAGAACATGGCCACACAGCCTGAAAACCCCCACAAAAAGCAATAGTTCAATGCTTTGCAAATGGCAAGCATACTGTGGACCACCTTGGGGATCCCCAAAAAGCCAGGTCTCAGGCAGAGAAGAATGGCCACTTCAATGAAGGGCACTTCCAGGATGCTGATGGAGATAGGCTTCTTATTTCCTTAAACAGATATATCACCTTTAATGCCACTGGAGCCACCAGTCTCCATTGGTCCTTGCCTATATATATATACAGTGGTACCTTAGCCACGGAACGAATTAATTTCGTAACCCGAGGGAGCACTGTAATGGCCTTGGCACTGCTTTGGCATTTGTTTTCATTTCTTTATGTTAAAGCTCCAGTTCTTTCTCTTGATCACTTTTCTAATGCCGATGAGTTTAAGGTCTTTCCTAGTGTACTTTGTCATTGCTGTTGTTCAAAAAGCAAGGCGATTAGAACACAAAGTGCCTGAAGCAAGCAAAAAGCATCTTGGCTCAGATAAAGGGGGAAAGAGCATCATTCACAAATGCACAAGAGGAAGCCTTATGGGTGTCACACACACAAACAAACACATGCAAATCCCCTTTGTATGAGCTGCCTATTGAAAGGTTGCAACCCATTGGCCAGATTGTGACTCGAGATAATCATTTGTCTGTACTCTGCGTCTTCATTGGCTGTTTTCATTGGGATTTCCGGCTGGAACAAACATTCAAATTTGGCCAGATATCCATCTGGACTAAGTAGGCTTTCAAACAACAACAACAACAACTCAGCTCCAAACTCAACAGCTGAGGGCCGGCCCTACCACTAGATAGGAAGTTATCACACGAAGGAGATTGGGAGTTTCTCCCATGCATATGCCGGTAAAATCGCATAATTACCACAACCACAATGGAACAATATAGGATGTGCAACCACAGTGCACAGTATACAATGCACCATTGCAATGCACAATGAGCAACTGCAGCGTTGTAGTTCTAGTTCTGTGTCTTCAAGTTGTTTTCATCTTATGGTGACCCTAAGGCAAATCTGTCATGAGGTTTTCTGGGGCTGAGAGTATGTGACTTGCCCATGCGGCGCGCCATTTCAAAGTGCAAAGGCAAGGCATTGAGGAACATGCAGTCTGTGCATACATCCTGCTGTCCTCCATCCATTGCGCAACGGTGACTTTCTACTCCATATGCATAGAATGGCTTATAAATGCATATGTCCTTAACCATTGGTTGGAATCCTGTCGGTTACTGCCAACTCAAGCAGACCCGTTGGAAAAACTGCTGCATGGGGAATGGGTAAATCCAGTTGATCCAATGGCCCTACTCTAGCTGGGATGAAGAAGAGGTTTGAGGTCGTTCTTTCTTTCCTCCCCTTCTTTGGCTTGTCTTTCAACAGGGGTTAGGCTCCATCTTCCAGTTTCCCCCTCCGCCAGCTTTTGCATAACAGCCTGGAGTCTATTTACTGCTTGGCGAAGGAAGTCCCCAATCGCAAGGAATAATAGCCGGAATTCCTCTATCTGTGACTACTGTTGGCTCGCAGGCCTTTTCCCGTCTCCTAAGGATACACAAAGGCCCCCTTTCCCCCTTTGGTTGAGACGGCAGCACTCGCAAATAAAGACACATTATTACTATTATTACTATTACTATTATTATTTAATAGCTTTGCCTGGGCAGGATTGAAGAACAATCCCCATTCGCCCACCCACTCCTTCCCCCCTTTTGGGTCTTTGGGCGTTCAAGGTGAAAACAGTAACAATCAAGAAGGAGGAAAAATGAATCATGGGTCTTGGCCCTTCATAGTAAATTTGACCTCTTATCTTTATAAGGGAAATGCATCAGCCAGATGATTATTCCTCTGTGATAAATCCAATGGCCATGAGTTCGAGAAGGGCTTTATTTTTTCCCTTTTGTCTAATCGGATGCGCTTTTTGGGGGGGAAAGAAACAAAGAAAGATTGAGGGTTATTACTCACTATTATTAAAATATTATTTTAACACAATGCAATTTGTGGAGAGCCGGCATGCTGTAATGGTTTGAGTGTCGGACTAGGACTCTGGAGACCAGGGTTCGAATCCTGGCACAGCCATGGAAACCCACTGGGTGACTTAGGGCAAATTGCACACTCTCAGCCTCAAGGGAAGGCAGTTAAAGTGGCGTCACGTTGCGTTGTCTCTACAGTGCGGAGGCACCCCTAGTTGTGACATTTCACACAAGAGCACTTTTAGCTGTGCGAATGCAAAGTTTGCTGGAGCCTATTGAGCTGTTCTTCTGTTTTGTGGTGCAGGAAACAATTAATTATTGCATTAATCTGTATCCCGCTTTTCTCCCAAAATTGGGACCCAAAGCGGCTTAAGATACAGTGTGTACAGTACTTGTGGTACTTAAGTGTACAGATGTGACACTTAAAATGGAATTAAGCTCCTTATTCTTTCCGTTATTTCTACCTTGAATCCCAGTGATGCTCAGGAAGATGCCCACTTTGTTAACTGTAATTTCAGAGGCTTTTGGCACGAAGTCTGGATCTGAAGGGATTGTTCCGCTGCCCCTCTGCTTTGCTTGCATTTGCTGTTCCATGCACAATATTCATTGTCCAGCAAGGAAATTAGGACACAGCATTGTGTTTGTGAGCAAAGACCATGGAGGATTGTATTCAGGGACAGACACAAGGAGAACAAATGGCACCGCAATTAATCTGTGTTTTGCAGACATCCAGGAAAGCAAAGAATGGAGGAATTTGGAGGGGCATTTGCTGCACAGAAAGTTATCCGGGGCATAATTATAAAAGGGCTGGGATGCCTTTCTTATGTTTTTATTCTTTCTCATTCTTTCTTATTATTACCCTCCTCCCCAGCTTTGTTTCTTTTCCACCTTTCCCCTCCAAAGCTTATAGGAAAAAGAAAAGGACTATAAGGCTAACCAAAGAAAGAAAAAGGCCAACCCATCCCAATTTGGCTCAAAGGACAGAATGAGGAGGGTTTCCAGTAGAGACTCCTGATAGCAATCTGTCTTCCTGAGATGCAAAGAAGGTGGTTTTCTGAAACCAGGACTTTTTGGGGGTGGTGAAAGCGTGTTCGGTCCAGAAGATCATAACTCCTGAGGTTACGGTTTTTTCCAACCTTCCCTTTGGATTGTATTCCCTTTAGCTAATAGGCCTATTCCCAGAAGAAAAAAAAACATATCATATAAATCTGCATTTCTACGCTTAGCTTTTCCTGGAAGTAGGAGCTGCTAAACTCCATGGCAGCTATTTCTAAAAGAGGCACGACTGGAATGCTGCTGTATTTTTCTTTTTCTCCTCCAGATCCTCAGCCTGCTGATGAAGTTTATCCATCTATTAATAGCCATATTCCCAGGACAGCTGATAAAAGAAGATACAAAAGCAATTACGGAATAAGAGAAAGGAATCCAAACAAAGCAGGAGATGTATTCCTTTGAAAAAGTACGCAATTTTGAAAAGTGTATGAACATTTTAAAAAAGGCATTTGCCTGCTGTGAAGCCAAGTCAGGTTGCTAGGTAGACTTCCCATTCTGAGGATGCTAACACCAACTATCCTGGGATTTGTAGTTTGGGGAGGGTTTCCATCTGTTCTTTCAGAGAGCCCTGGTGCGTCTCCAAATTACAAATCCCAGGATTGTTTAGGATAGAGTCATAGGAGTTAAAGGCCTCATTCCCATTACGTTTTAAACCGGATCGCAATTCGGTTTGAACCAGTTCAAATGACCCTGGTTCCCACTTAAATCGATTTGCTAAAGTGATACGGTGAGGGAGGCCATGCGCCAGACCCATTTAATCCACGTCTTTTTGATGCTGGTTTTTCCACGTCTTTTTCACCAAATCGATTCTGAGCAAGTGTGAACTACAAGCGGATCGGAATAGATTCAAATTTGCCCTTCGGACGGCTGTAAGTGGGAATGATACCAAAGTGGAGTCAAACTGTTTTAATTCTGCAATGTGGATGCTCTCGTAGTTGCATTGCCAAAGCTGAGCAAATCTCTGGGAAAAAATGGACTATAAGAATCCCATGTTTTTTCCTCTCTGGAGCAAACTGGAAGAAGGGTGGGCCATGGATGCAACACACAAATATGTCTCAGTGTACCAAAATACTGCACTCAAAATAGACCCATCTGCTTAGAAAGGAAAACTATTCCAAAGGCTAAAAGGTGAGACGAGTCCCTTGGATTCTTTTCATGAACTGGCTCAAAAAATGCGATTGAAATGGATTGCGAAGTGACATCACTGTTTATGTTCGCTCAAATGCCTTCTGCTCGTAATTGCAAAACATTTCTCTATCCCAGCCAAAACCTCTTTTCCCCCAACTAATGTCATGCCCAGATAAACCCACTAAAGTCCACCCCAGAAATCCCCCCCAAAAAATATCAGGGAGAGAGATATATAGGATTGGTGTGGTCCAAAGAAACTATCTTAAGGCTTTAACTCTCTGGCTCCATATTAATAGGATTTGGGGCCAATTCGCAGATTGCAACTAGGGTTGCCAGTTTAGGATCATCCCAAATCCTGAGATTTAGGTGATATCCTTAAGTGTGATGCATTAAATACCAACCATGATTGCTCACAACCTGTCATTCAAACAAATGCACACAGAGAACATATTTTCCCTCTTGCATATTAAGGCAGGAATCTTGAGCTAAAGGCGCCGTTAACAGATTAAAGTGAAACGAGGGAGGATAAGGATAAGGAGTGGTTCATCCAGCCTACTTGCTTCTAGGCAGGCGATGGAGATTGGAAGGTGAGTCCTGGCACCTCAAATGTTTGTGGTGGTGAGTCTTTGCAAATCAATTAGTCCTTGCAAATTGTTGCAAACTGATTCTCTCCTAGTTGAGGTTTGCATGCAGCCCATTACTTTTCCCTGGAGCTGAGTCCCCCAAAGTGCAACCTGTGGCTGCATGTGGCTCCCGGAAGATGCTTTTATGGCCTGAATTCTATTGGAAGTGTCTTCTGTTCCCTTCCATTTTGCTAGTTTCTTTTTGGTGTTTGTGGCAATATGGCCCTGGAGGATCCCAGTCAGAACAAGTAGGTTTAGCAAATTCCTCTCCGCTAAAACAAAGAGGTCTGTTCAGTTATTTGAGAGCTGCCTGAGAGATTTTGATGTAGTTGCATTGCTGAAGCTAAAGCAGATCTCTGGGCCCTAATGGGAAGAGATGGAGTGAGAACCCCATTTATTCCCCTCTGGGTCATAAATGCAATGGATGATAAATATGTCTCAGTGTACAAAAATGTGTGTTATGTTGTGTGCCTTCATGTTGTTTCTGATTTACACTGACCTTAAGGCAAACTTATCATGGAGTGTTCTTGACATGATTTGTTCAGAGGAGGTTTGCATTGCCTTCCCCTGAGGCTGAGAGAGTGTGACTCGGCCAAGATTTATGGCAACCCTAAGGCAAACCTATCATGGGCTTTTCTTAGCAAGATTTGTTCAGAGGAGGTTTGCCACTGCCTTCCCCTTGAAGAAAGGACCCCCAAAACCCTGAGGCTGAGAGCATGGGTTTTGCTCAAGATCACCCAACTGGGTTTCATGGCTGAGCAGGAATCAAAACTTGGTCTCCAGAGTCAAAGTCCAATGCTCAAACCCTACTCAAAACAAAACCCCAAAGTTGCAGTCCTCCAAAGTAACTTTCCCAAGCTGCATGGTTCATGCACAAACAATGCTGAGGTCCTTTTCCAAAAACTCCAAGGAACAACGATATTTTCGCCATAACTGTGGGTTGAAGGTGGAAGAGGTGCAGCAGGCCTTTGAGGCCAAACAAACCCAGGGAACAGGTAATGGCGGGTCAGATTTCCTTGACCTTCAAACCCAGAACAATCCCGGCCCTCTTGCAAACCCCTCTCTCTGCTTCCTCAGCAAGATTGTTCCCACACTTAAGAAAAACACCGGAAGATCAGAGGAAAGCGCTGTGGAGGCCCACAAGACAAAAGGCGCAGGCTCCGAAAATAGAACGGGAGCCCCTACATTTCCTTTACATGCTGCTGCTGGAGTCAGTGTTTGTGCAAAATCTCTGGGGCCATATGCTTTCCCCATTCTCTATACGTCTCCAAAGGAAACGCAACTGGGCCGGTTCTGTTATCGGCTGAGCACTTAGACATCCCTGTTTTCTTTCTCGCTTGGTTGAGGCTTTCAAAACTCCTTTACGGTGCTAAAAGCTTTGCCGCATCAGACGCTCAGCAAAAACCTTTTGGCACCTTCTCTGTGCCCACCTAGCAGACAACTGTGAATCCCTTTGCATTTGGGGACTTCCAGAAATCCATGCCTTGTCAAGTTCAATGCATGGTGCATGGCCCTTGGCAGAAGAACATAGCAGGTGGTTTTGCAAAACTAAAATGCCACATTGCCTTTCTGCATCCTAACATTATCGAGGAATTTTGGAGTCATCATCCTCTATTGTGCTTTTGTGGTTGTTGTGTGCCTTCGAGTCGTTTCTGACTTATGGTGACCCAAAAGCAAACCTATCCTGGGGTTTTCTTGGCAAGATTTGCTCAGAGGAGGTTTGCCATGGCCTTCCCCTGAGGCTGAGAGAGTGTGACTTGCCCAAAGTCACCCAGAGGCTTCCATATTCTAGGGTTCTATGGAGAGTGAACCAAAACATGCTTTAAATAAATAAGAAATCAATTAAGGTGGCTGGACCCTGAATGCAGTTCTTTCGGCCACCTTGTCCCTGCAGTAGATATAGGCCTGGGATGAGCTTTTAACATTTCCACCTGGAACAAATAAGTAAGTCTCCATATGGTTCTCCTCACCCAGATATTGCCTTATGCCTTGCTAGCTGGAGCCATCTCTGGCTGCAAGAACTGCTCCCTTGCTTAAAATGTGATTATTTGAAGTGGCATCTCCAGATAGCAATCTGGACTGGCTGGTTTTGGCAGACCTCACACTTTCTTTCCTGTTTGCTTGGCAGGAAAATAAATCAAGCCGGGGCAAAATGATCTCTCCAGCCAGTGAACAAGGAGTATTTAGCTTTAGAAGACGGCCTTCGTATGCCAACATGATGCCAACTTGGGAAGAGGATCCGGACTTTGCCAAGTTTCTTTGCCCAGAGCCAAAGAAGTTAGGAAAAGGGCTCAAAGGGACAGCTTAACATTCTGTGGTCAATTATCTTCTTCTGGCTGCAAAACCAATTGCCTCTTCTTTCCTGAGCTTTGAGATGATGCAAAACGAAGAATATGTGAGATTTGTGCTAATGGATAGCAGGTTACAGCAAGCAAGTGCTGCGTGTTTATGGCTTTAAGATAGGAGCAACTCTCTGGATGCTCATTGTAAGGTGAAAAGAGAAGGAAACCCTTATGTTTTGTTGCTTTGGAAAATCAATTTCCAAGATAGCACAGAGTCCTGAAACTTGGTTACAGAAGCCACTAAAGCTGGCTTCAATCACAATGAAGGAAAGCCAGCTTGGTTTAGTGGTTCAAGCTTTCCCTAACCCTCCCATCCACAATAAAATACAATTAAATTATTAAACAGTTATTAAAGCAATTATTAAAAATATAAGGCAGATGTAGTAAGGGCAGTTTTTGAATGATTAAAATGCAAGGTTGCTAAAATATGACATTAACATTACTGTACATTACATTAACCGCCATGGCTCAATGCTATGGGACTCAGGGATTTGTAGTTTGCTGTGGCCCCAGAGCTCTTTGACGGAGAAGACTAAATACCTTGCAGAACTACAAATCCCAGAATCCCATCGCACTGAGCTAGTGGGTCATGCCTTCTCATGATATGACCAAAGTACAACAGCCTCAGTTTAGTCATCTTGGCTTCCAGGGAGAGTTCAGGCTTGCTTTGGTCCAATAGCCATTTAGTGGTCTTTTGGGTTGTCCGCAGCATCCTCAGCCCTCTCCTCCGGCACCAGATTTTGAATGAGCTGGTTTTCTTCCTAACCATTTTCTACACTGCTCAACTTTCAAGTGTATAGAGACTAGGGCCATGCTGTTGGGGAAAATCTTTCCACTGAACTCTTTGCACCATTTAATAGACTTTGGCTGTGGTGCCAAGTCTGACCGAACCGTCCATGTGGGACTTGCGGCTGAATAATACAGGCCTAGGACTGCAGCGACAGTCTGTTTTCTCACCCTGAGGCTTCTCCATTTACTTCTGTCTCGCCTACAACACAGACCTCAGCTATTTCCTCCAGTTATTCTTTATCACTGGGTTCGATCAGGGGCACAACATTGGTATTCTGCGGGGAGAGAAACAGTGATGGACTGCTTTTGCTGCTCCATCCAGCCACAGAGGATAAGAAAGGAGGTTAAGATGGAAATTGCAACCTATCCAACCTTTGGATCTCTGCAAAAGGTTGAATCTCTCCAAGATCTGATGAATAAAAAAGACACACACTTGCAAATCTACGCAACATCAGTGACTATGTAGCTATGGGGTGTTGTTAGTGTTGGAGCATCGTCCCCCTGTATAAATTCTGGCCCCCAATGAAACTTTCCATCAGTCCCCAAATTTCTAGCATTGCAGTAACTTCAACTTTAGCATTAGGTGTGCCAATGCAGCCCTAGTTTGGCTGGGTCTGAGCATCTTCCTACGTTTTGTAGGGGGAAAATAGAGAGGCCGTTTTTGGAACGTACCGCCATCTAGCGAGATGGACATGTCCGTTCCTCCCTTCAATTCTTGTTGGCTTCAAAGTGTGGCACATTGAGCCTTGTAATTGGAACCATATCTAAGGACATCCCGGCCCATTAAGCTGACAGCATTGCTGAAATAGTTGTGTCTATAAAGGAAACCAAAGTGAACTCGGCAATGTTTCAACGTTAGGATGAATTATCTTGCCGTTTCCCTCCCCGATCCACCCCTGTCTTCACTTCAGACAAGTTCAGAAAATATCCATTTTTGGTCCAACCCAGAGAATACCCTCTTACTACGGAGTTCCTCCTCCTATGATAAGAAATAAATGGACACTGAAGAGGTCCTCCAATCCGTCATCTCAGCTCAGCCATGGAAACCCATTCTCTCCACTTTAGAGGAAGGCGATGGCAAACCTCCTCCGAAGAAAGCTTGCCAAGAAAGCTGCATGAGATGGTTCGAGTCAAAGCTGACTTGAAAGCACACAACAACAAGCAAATGGTCAAACCAGTTTCAGATAGATTTGCCCATCTATCCCAGTATCTTCTAACTGGTGGAGCTGAGACTCTGGAATGCCCCACCAGTTAGAGGATATTGGGATATATATATATACACACACATACATATGGTGGGCCCTTAGTATCCACTGGGGTTTGGGTCCAGGACCACCCGCAGATACCAAAATTCATGGGTATTCAAGTCCCGTTAAATACAATGGATAGTAAAGTAAGCAAGTATTGATATTATAGATACCCAAATGGCTCCATCTTCTTTTTTATACATTACAGCCAGTATTTTCTATCAGCTACTTAGTATTCTTAGGAGATGATATAGAATATTGGCCATCAGGTATTAAAACAAAAATAGACAGAGACATTTGGACACCTGTGCTATAACTCTGGAGGCAGTGTGGTATAGCGGTTTGCACACTGGACTAGGACTCTGGAGACCAGGGTTTGAATTCCTGCTCATCCTTCTCCAAACACATCTTGCCGCAAATCCCCATGATAGGTTTGCCTTAGGGCCACCATGAGTTGGAAACTACTTAAAGGTGCACAACAACAACATCTCTCTGATGTCCTGGCTTCACCCTGCCATTTATTTGTTTGTCTAGCAGGCATCCCTATAACTCTTCTCCAGCCCCATATTTCCACTGAGTAGCTTTTCTTCCTATATGCTCTCATCACTGTCCAGCTTTCACAAACACACACACACACACACAAATGGACAATCTTAGCTTTAGTATTCAACTACGGTGGGCACTTAGTACCCATTGGGGTTTGGTTCCAGGACTCCCTGCGGGTACCAAAATCCACAGATGCTCAAGTCCCATTAAATACTCTCTGGCTTTACTTCGCGAACAAAGATTAAATACAATGGCAGAGTAAAATGGTGTCCCGTCCGCAAAACCAAGGTTTGCATTTTGGAATTGATATTTTTAAAAACATTTTCAAGCTGTGGATGGTTGAATCTATGGATAAAGAATCTGTGGATATGGAGGGCCAACAGTACACTGGACTATGTAGTGGATGTACTATAATAGTGGCCTGGGACTTTTTGATCATGGTTTGTTGTGCATGAAATATGCAGATGTGGGACAGATTTACCATCAGTTACTGGCAGGTAAAGAACCAAGGTTGCTTTTTCATATAAATAAAGTGAACATAGGATTGTTTTTGTGTGTGTGTGTATGTGTGTGTATCAAGTCCTGTTGGATCCACATAAGTCCATTATCCTGTTTCACACTTGGGTCAACCATTTACCTCTGGGAAGCTTCCAGTCCTCTCCAAACTGTCCTTACAAACATATAAGACATTTGAGCAAAAAGAAACTTGTTCTAAAACGAAGACTGGGCATCAATATTTAGGGTCTTAAAAGAAAGCCGCAACATAACAAGAACCAAGTCGGTACCGATGGGGAGGCGGTATGGAGAATGCGTGTGTTTTATGGACAGGTTTAAGCGGGTTTTGAAGAATGTTAGAATAAGCAACAGAAGGATTAGAAGATGTAGGAAAGGATAGTCAAGAAAAAGAAGGGATGTTTCCTCGTATGGAAGATGACTGATGGTTGGATGGATAAGGAGATTGATAGGGAGTTTTGAGAATGGGGCTTATAAAACAAAATTGGATGGAGGTGAAAGTATGCCAATGGATATTTGGGATGAGGATGTGCTGGGCTATCCATACCGGTCTGTAAGTATGGATATGTAGAGGTACGCCTGTGGATTTGCTTTGGCTTGTCTGATGTGAGTTGTTACTTTTGTTTTTGGATAAGCATTAATGTTTAAATGTTCAATGAAAATATCCTCTTCAAACCTGTTCTTACAAACCGACAACAATTGTGTCTCATCGGTTGTGGCATTTTCCATTTGAAACAATCTCAGTGTGTGAAAGAAGCAGAGGAAGAAAAAAGAGGAAGAAGAAGAGGTAAAAACAGGTGTCTGGTTTTTCAACTCAGAGAGGAAGAAATACCATCATCATCATCATCATCATCATCATCATCTGTGCTTACCTTGCAACCCCAGCAATCCTTGCAACAGGAGGAACCCAGCCAGAGGTGTCCTGAGTTTGGGGATCATGTTCACCTGCAGCCCAGGTAGATCCCAGAGCAGCCTTCCAAGGAAAAGGAGGAGAAGGAGGAAGAAGAAAAGTCCTCCCAAAGGATGCCCTGGCTTGCCCCTTGGCAACTGGCCAGGCTGGTGGAGAGACAGAAAGAAAGAGAGAAGAAGTCCAAAGTTTTTTCCACCCTTCTCCTTTCCCTCCCTCCCTTCTTCTTCTTCTTCTTCTTCTGAGGTTGCAAAAGAACCTTTTTTTCCCTTGCTCTGGTTTCCTTGTTTGATGCAAATGTTGTCCTCTTTGGGAGTCCTATAAAATCTTCTCTCTGGCAGGGGAACGTTTGGGGAAGCAGATCCAAGCCAAGGGCAAGGATATGCAAGAGAAAAAAGGAGAGAGAATAATTTGCCAAAGGAATATTTTAACAAAAAGAAAAGTTGGCTGTCCCTTTGGCAGCCCACTCCTTCTTCTTTTGAAGCAGCTGCTTCTCCTGATGCTGGGAAAGGAGCTCCAGGGATGTCAGGGACCACACTTCTCCATCGGGCCAAAGTTGTGGAGAGGATAGAAGAGATGCCTTGGATCCACCTTCCCTGGGAGGCTCTCTCAGGATGATGGGATAGCCACCAGCTCAAGAGGTTCCCATCCAGCTCTGCTGAGACTTTGCAAACTTGTCAAATGGTCCAGGAAAGCCTATTTTCTCTCCCCTCCCTGTCTCTCCTTTTCTCCTCCCTTCTTAGGCGGAGTTGCTTCTCTCTCTTTTTTGCTGGGATGTTGGATGCAAGTTTGGAATTCTTTATATGCAAAGGAAAGGGAGGAAGGAAAGACTTCAGCAGAAAGAGAGAAAGTGTGGCTGCATCCACACTGCAGAAATAATCTGGTTTGTCACCGCTTTAAATACCACGTTCAGTGAAATTCTGGGAATGGAAGTTGGTTGGTCAGAGAAATGGGATTAATGGGGGGGGGGGGGAAAAGAGGGGGGGGAGTATGGGGTAGTGGTCAGAGCTGGGGACCTTTGAGAACTGGGGCCAAAGACTGGAAAGTTTGATGGTGGTGGTGGTGATGCAGAGCCAGCATGGTGCAATGGTTGAGCATTAAACTAGGACACCAAGGTTCAGACCCCAGTTCAGCTGTGGAACCTCAGTGGGTGATTTTGGTCAAGTTAAGCTTTCTCAACCTCAGGCAAAAGCAATGGCAAACCTCCTCTGAACCAACCTTTCCAAGAATGTTCTTAGCTGGGAACCCTGGAGATCACCCTCTGCCATCCTTCCCCTGAGCTGGCATTTTCCAGAAGGGTTGGATTGCAACCCCCATCATCCCCAGGCGGCAGGATGTCCAATGGGAGTTGTAGTCTAACACAATTGGAGAAAGCTGGTGCAGATTGTATTGAGCTTGGCAAAGTTATTTGACTGACCTGCAACTCTGTGACTTTTCCCATTAGTATGGCCACTGGCTGAAGGATTCTGGGAGTTGCAAGCCAACCCTCCCTCCAAACTTTGATAAGCTCTGATAGATGGACTGAAGGTCTTGCATGGGACAAGGCAGCTTTCACTGTTTCTGTGCTTGCTATACAGATAGAAAAAGATATTTTTAGGTACAGTCAGCACTCTGTATCCACAGATGCTTTATCCATGGCTTGAAAACATTCATTCATTCATATATATATATATATATTCCAAAAAGCAAACCTTGATTTTCCCATTTTATATAAGGGACCCCATTTTACGATGCCACTGTATGTCACCAGGCTTTAGAATCCATAGCTTTTGGTATCTGCAGGGGTTCCTGGAGCCAAACCCCAGAAAATACCAAGGGCCCATTGTATAAGCCATCGATTCTCCAGTTCAGAATCTGGAGCACTGAAGTGCCTATGTGTGTTTGTGTTTGGGTGCGGGTGTATTTAACCAAACAAGAAACAACCAGGGAGGATATATGGTTTTAATGGCAGGCTGAGTTCTCAGGGCGTTTTCAGAACATAACTGCTCTTCCTGTTGGAAGACATTGTTCACATGCAAAGGATTTGAAATTAACCAAGGCGATGCCAGTTTTGCTTATACTTGCTTATCGGTTTGGTTAGTAGTCCTATCTCTTTGCAAATCCCTAGCCTGGCATTCCTTGTTTTCTCCCTTCCCATTTAATCCTCCCCACAACCCTTTGAGGTAGGCTGGGCTGTCCGCATTATGAACTGACAACTGGCAAACACACATCTCATCATGATGTGGGATGCGGTGGCTGATGATTCCATGTCGGTGGGTTGGTGAAGCCTATCAGCTACCCAAGGAGCCTCATGTTCCACATCCATCCATTACTGTCCACTGACTTGCTGAGGTCAGACATCCAGGAAACACCTTGGGTGCCTCCTTTACAGTTTGGACTAAAACCCAGAATGGATTCATTGACACACTGACTTTTGGATAACAACAAGTCACACTATCTCTTTAGTGTTTTAAAGGGACGCAGGGGAATGCCAAAGGGCACATGTTTGCGGAGCAGTGGTGCCACCCTGCTTTGGTGTGTATGAACCCCCAGCACCCTCCTAGTGATGCACCTGATTTGGGGACATGGCAAGAAAAGTTGAAACGCCAGATTATCCAAATCCAGGAGAATCTGGGAAGCATGACTCCGCCAGACCAGCTTCTTCCAGGCATTGCAATTCTGAGGTTAAACCACACCGGTATCTGGGTGGCGTTTCTAGTGGAAAAACCAGATTGCTAGATCCAGCCACTTCTGTATCGGGTGCGTGGGTGTCTGCGCTTTAAAACTTGTCTATTGTAACATGCGACTTGGCTTACTGGAAACCATGGTCACAGTCTCTTGCGTTTCCTTCCAAATCAGTTTTGTAAATCTTTTTTTTTTGCAAGCCCAGCTCTTAATAGTGCCTTCACTTCCTAGCATTCTCTTATTTTGAGGGTGGATTTCCTGCATGGCTCCCATTGAAGCCGTGGGCGCAGCCCAAATTGTGCCCCAGAGCAACGATATGACTTTTTAATGTGATTTTATATAGAGTCGTTTTAATTGTTGTTATATTTTGTAATAATTTTACTGATTTTATCTGTAAGCCGCCTTGGGTCACTTCGGGGAGGAAGGCGGGGTATAAATGAATAAATAATAATAATAATAAGTGCAATGAAACTTATAAATGCATGTATGCACACAAAACCATGCTAAAGGAAGTTTCCAGATGGAGACAGGTAAATGAATGGATATGGAACAGATGCAGAAAGGTGGTGTGGTTTTGGTTTTTCTTTTCGACGTCGTTGTGGATTTCAATGGATGCGACTGCTTCTCAAGTTAGAGAAACCCGGGTGGGGTTTTCATTTTCTTCCCTTGGGACTCTCTTTGTGGGAACTCTAGCCTTTAGTCATGGCTCCAGGAAGCCTGAAAAGGACAGTTCAGTGCCAGGAGTAATGCTTTGGCACGTCACCGGAAATGGAGAGTATCCCAAAGCGACTGAATCAAGCAGAGCAGACCGAAATCGACTCCATGTATAAGTCGAGGGCAGGTTTTGTGGCCAAAGTTACAGATTTTGATATGACCCATGGATAAGTCGAAGGTAAAACCTGGGGACATGTAACAAAGGATGTAAAGGATGATGCCAAGGAAAGTGATGCCAAAGAACGTAGAATATTCTGGCTGCATAATTGTTTGTGCCCATCCTAAAGGCTGGATGGATGAGAGAGTAGAGGGATCCATGCATCTTTTTGGTGCTCCCAGGATGGATTAAGCTCTATTTTGTCACTCTATTCAGAGAAAAGGGATGGTTCCATTTATGAGTTAAAGTACAGTACTTACATTGACCCGTGGGTAAGTCGACCCAGGTGTTTTGGGCCAATTTTTGACTACAATTTCTAGACTTGTACATGAGTTTATCCAGTAATCCAACCCCATTCTGCCATGCAGGAAGGCACTCATTCATAACAGCAATTGTGAATGCCATCCTAAGCTGCATTTGTGTCATGCAATTGATTTCTCTTGGATTTAATCGCATAACATGTTTTGCAGAAAGTAAGAGTGGGCAACTGCAGCACACTAGATGCTATTGGATTACAAATCCCAGCATCCGCTGATTTGACTATACTGGCGAAGGCTGCTGGGATTCCATAGAATCATGGAGTTGGAAGAGACCCCAAAAGGCCATCCAATCCAACCAGCTTTGGATCTGATGCTTTTTGCATATAGGTTGAACAAATACATTTCTGGCTGTTGAGTTAGGTTTGGGGAGTTGGGTCAGGAGACACTACGTAGTTGTGTATTTGTTACTACATTTGTATAGTAGCATTTCAAGTCATTTGTATTAACCACGGAAGAGGCTAAAAAAAATCATATCTTTGGCTCATATCGTTCTCAGAAATGTCCCATCTTTCTGCTAAATTTCGCATGTCCGCGTTTCACATCTCAGCAGGACAAATCCCAAATTTACCATCGTTTTCTCAAAGTCGACAAAACAAACAGAGCTTCTGCGTTGCTGAAACTGCAGCAGCCAAGATCACAGCGTTTTTTCTTTCTTTCCAAAAACCATGATTTAGTAGACGCCCAAATTAAAATGGGGGGCAGAAACCATTTTAATACTGTTTACAGCCAAGAGAACAACGTTGGGTTGTTTGCGCGCACACACACGCATAATTCAATCTAATAAACCTTGTTTTGGAAATGAGCAATCCATAGCCCCAGGATGTTTTTATGAGCAAAATATTTCATTGAAAGCTTACAGTCTTTTTCTTTTTTGAGGCATTTGGCTGCAGGATCGAAGGCTACGGATGTCAATTCAGGACTATGTCAAAGATTGAATTTTCAGGAACGAAACCCCAGACCTATGGATTTGTTGGTGTTAGGTGCCTTTGAGTGGACCACAACTCATGGTGACCCTATGGAGGAGACATCTCCAAGACTCATCCCAGTCCTCCACTTCTCTGCTCACCATAGATACTCAACTATAGCTCAACCTCATATATAAGTTTCAATTCCCCACTTCTCCAGATAGGAAAGCCCTTTCTGACTTAGACTTACTGGCTTACTATAAGGCTGATTTTAACGTTTCTATGTTATTCATAGTTTCATCAATATTGTTCCAGTGACTTTACTGGGAAGCACACCCACCGAATCTCGACATATTTGGGGGGAAATGCCTTTCCGTATTCCTGTTGACAATTACTAAGGATGCGGTGCATAAACAGTGAGCACTCGGTACGCACATGATAGGCTTGTAAGCTAAATACTTGAGGCAGAAGGACATCCTGACTCTGAAGGAGAGGAGATGAACGCGAGACAGCCAATATTGTACAATATTGTAGAAAGTGCGTCATTTAATAATAATAATAATAATTTGTTTTATTTATATACCGCTATTCCAAAGATCATAGCGGTGAACAGCAAGTAAGCTAATTAGCAAGTAAGCTAATTTGCCCCCAACAGTCTGGGTACTCATTTTAGCGACCTCAGAAGGATGCAAGCCTGAGTCGAGCTTGGGCCCTTTTGCTGGTCTTGAACTCGCAACCTTGTGGTTTTGAGTGAATGGCTGCAGTACAGGCATTGAACCACCGTGCCACCAGGGGTCCAAAGTACCTCTTGGACTTTGTTGTTGACGCCTGTCCAGTTGACTTTGACTTATGGCAACCCAAGGAATGAGAGACCTCCGGGTCACATTGTCATGCTCAGGTCTTGCAAACTCAGGCCCATGGCTTCAATTTAGTCTATCCATCTGGAATGGGGTCTTCTTTTTCCAAAGCCTTCTACTTTGCTAATCATTACTGTCTCTTGTAGTGATTCATGTCTTCTCATGACAAGACCAAAGTAGGACAGCCTCAAGTCACCTTGGCTTCCAGGAAGGCTTCAGCTTTGGTTTTCTCTAGGACCCATTTATTGGTCTTTCTAGCAGTCTTTCTAGAGGTACCCTAAAACTTGACTCCTGGATCGACTATCCTCATGTGAAGAAGCAAAATCTAATTCAAGGAGATGGAGGATTTAAGCATCACCGCAAAGTAATTCATGTGTGAAAATCAGAGGCAGAGAAATTTAATGCCAAATGCAAATCCCAGGATCTGCATGAATAAATTCAGAGGTAAAAGGGTACGTCCAAAAATCCTAGCATATTGCAACTGAAATCTTAGTCTTGATCATTGAGACCACGGCTGCTTCCGCACTGCAGAAATAATCCAGTTTGACCCCACTTCAACTGCCATGGCTCAATGCAGTGGGATTCTGGAGATTTGTAGTTTGGTGAGACATTTAGCCTCCTCTTTTCGGAGAGCTCCAGTGCCACCACAGACTACAAATCCCAGGGTTCCATAGCACTGAGCCACGGCGGTTAAAGCTGCATTATTTCTGCAGTGCGGATGCAGCCCAAGAAAGCAAATCCACTTTGGGTTTTGATCCAAACTTTAAAGGCGTTGTCTGAGGTGCTGCAATCTGACCCAAGAAAACTGGTTTGGCACCTTGGCAGACAGAACGGCTTCACCGATGCATTGCCTTGGCGGCTTTGACAAGGAGCTTTTCCAAAGTAACTTTCCAATCTCCAGCCAAACCAGGTTTGTAATAACTGCTTAATGAGAGAGACTCCGCCAGGGAATAATTTAGCAGAATTTTAGTTCCTTTTAAACAGCTGGAAATAAAAGGAGGGCAGGAAGCCAAAGCTGCACATATTTTACCTCCAGCGCATCCATATGGTCCTCTGTGGTTTGAAGGGAGATAAAAAGGGGATGGATGGAGCGTTCCCTGCAAAAATGTTTCCCGCATCCCACTTGTTTCTGGAAAGTGAAGAACACAGGTATGGGAAGGAAGGAGGAAGGCAACTTGAGAGGCTGATCATTGACCATTTGAAGGGTACTATAGGGGGAAAACACAACCCACAACAACGCAGGGCCTTAGGCGAAAAGACACTGGTGTCGCCTTGAGTCGATGGAAAGAGTGATTCATCTCTTGCTTCCAAATTCCCCCAGTGCTCTCGAAACTTCGCCCATGCAGAGGTTTCAGTATTAGGACAATTCGGCTGGCAGGTGGTGAAAAATCTGGTTATTGGATATTAATCTAGTTTGACACCGCTACAACTGCCATGGCTCAATGCTATGCCAATCTGGGGAAGCCGTTTTATAAGGTTTTTGGCTTTCTCTGCCAAAACGTGCCGGTCCCTCACCAAACTGCAAATCCCATCATTCTGTAGGATGGAGCCATGGCACTTAAAGTGGCGTCAAAACTGCATTATTTCTACAATGCAGATGCACCCAGATGATGATGAGTTTGGGTCCTCTGGGAGAAAGGAAACAAGGGAAAAGGAAGCGGATGGACAGAAGAGTGTGTGTGTGTGTGTGTGTGTGTGTGTGTGTGTGTAAAAATAGGCGTCTCATTCATGACAGATTTAATTGTATTTTTTTAAATCTGTAAGCCGCTTTGTGTCCCATTTTGGGGGGGGGGGGAACAGGATCTAAATATCATCATCATCATCATCATCATACCATATCAAAAGCTGACCTCTTTCGAAAATGTCATCATATCACAAACCAATACATGAATGTTTTATAAATACACTTCAATCCCCAACAAATCTGTTGCACCTTCTGTAATTTGAATTATAATTGTAATGTAATCCTATGCTTGTCTAGTTAGAAGTAAATTCAGTGAAGCTTGCTTCCTGAGAAGTACTTACAAAAATGCACATTAAATGAACATTAAATCATCTAGTTCACACCCCAAACGCTCAACAGCCAATTTATGAATTACTGTTGCACCATGCTGGCTCTTACGTCTGCATCCGCACTGCAGAAATAATGCAGTTTGGCACCACTTTAACCACCATGGCTCCATCCTATGGAATCCTGGGAACCGTCGTTTGCTGTGGCACCTGAGCTCTGTGACAGAGATGGCTAAACACCTCATGAAACTACAAATCCCAGAATTTTATAGCATTGAGCCATGGCGGTCAAAGCGGTGACAAACTGCATTGTTTCTGCAGTGCGGATGCGGCCCTAGTTGCCTTATGGTTCTCCAGGTAAGGCTAGTGGTTTACAAATGAAGACCAATACAATAATGTTAAAATATACAGTTTTAAAAAAACTCTCCAAAACCTTTCCCGGCTTTGCGGTGCCAGTTGTCAGCAGCCTGTTTTCTCCTTCCTGGTGGTCAGCATCGAGGATTGGCATTTGACATGCAAAGATATATCTGCAGGAGCAACTGATCAGATCTGACAGCTGCCATGAAGCAGATATCAACGTTTGGCAGCTATCAGAATACAGAGATCAACGTCTGAAATCATCCGACAGCCGAGGTGCAGGTAGCAGTCAAGATGAGTTCATAGCATTTGACAGCAGGCTAGTTGTAGGATATAAGAAGTTTAGGAATGAGTTCGTTCTTGCAACTGGATAAATGCAAAAGAACAGAATCTCACATTTCGACATTTGGATCCCATTCCAAAATGAAAACGACTCGATCTGAGATCTGTTTTTACCACGTCTAGGAGAGCCTTCACCATCTCGGCCCCGACCCTCTGGAATTCCCTGCCCATCGAGCTCCGCTCGGCCACCTCCCTGGCCCAGTTTAAAAAGGGGCTTAAAACTTTCCTGTTCAGGTCAGCATTCCCTGACACATGCCCCAATTAGCTCTCCCCCCCCCATATGCCAGCAGTGGCAAGCTGGTTAGATTGTTTTAACTGCTATTGTATTGTTGTATTTAATTTTAATTGTATATGTATGTTATTTGTATGAATGTTTTATAATGTTGTACACCGCCCTGATTATATAGAAGGGCGGTATAGAAATAAAATTTTTATTATTATTTATTATCATCGTCCTAGTCTGGAAAGCTGAAATTGAACCAAAGTCATACAAAATATCTTTTGGATTCCTAAATTGCAGAATTAATGCAATTTGACACCACTTTAACCATTATGACTCCATCCTATGGAATCCTGGCATTTGTAGTTTACTGTGGCACCAGAATGCTCCTCTAGAGAAGGCTGAATATAGCTCATGAAACGACAAATCCCAGGCATCCATAGCCTACTGAGCCATGGCAGGTAAAGTGGTGTCAAACTCCATTAATTCTGCAGTGTAGATGCAACCTTGGTCACCATAGAGGTATGCGCATGAGGTCTTCACTTCTGGGTGAGCAACTGAGACAGCAAAAATAAATCGACAGACTTCAGGAGCATCAGGAGAGTATCCAGATGCAGAAACACTGACTAAATGCCCCATGGGTCCATGGGTATTATCTGACAGATACCAAGTGCACTGTGCATATATGGAGAGATGTAGACTTGGTGGCCTGCTGTTGAACATAAAGCAAACAAAAATAATGACCATGGAGAATCCAGACAAATGTGTTGCTGGAGAAGAGTGCTGAGGATGCCATGGACAGCCAAAAAGACAAAGAAATGGGTCCCAGAGCAGATCAAGCCAGAGATCTCCCTGGAAGCCAAGATTATGAAACTGAGGCTGCTGTACTTTGGACACATCACGAGAAGGAATGAATCACTGGGGAAAGCAATAATGTTAGGAAAGGTGGAAGGAAGCAGAAAGGAAGGAAGGTTGCATGCTAGATGAATGGACTCTATAAAGGAGATCACAATATGAGTTTGCAAGACCTAAAAAAAAAAATATCAATGGAGGACAGGGAGTCTTGGGAATGTCTCATCCACAGGGTCGCCATGGGTTGGGATCAACTTGAGAGCAGTTAACAACACAATAACAACAACTTGGTGGAGGTTTTCCCTCTTTTATGCGATATCAGATTGTAGCCTTTGATTCCCTTCGATTCTGATTTGGGCTTTCTGCCTTTCCTCCGCCATTTTTGCAAGGCTTTGGGTGAGCAGTTGCTCGCAGGCCCTTGCTCCTCTGTGCAAACCCGATGTATTTTTGCCTGAATCACGTGGGACACCGCGCTTGTCTTTGGCTTCACCTTGGACACCCCAGTTAGCGCCTGTCAAACAAAGCATCCGATTAACCTCGCCCGACGCTGCTGCGCATGGATGGCCCACGATGGAGGAATTAAGTGGCATGTGGCTGATTAGTTTCTTCCAAAGCAGGCTGTCTCTGAGTGACAGATCCATCATTTCTCCTAACAGGAGACGCATTGAACTCAGCCGGGGCTGGAAGATTCTCCAGGGAGACAAGAAATGGGTTGCAATGAGGTTTAAATAATGCCTAGAACCTGATTTAACTGCAGAGAGGTATTTGGATGCAGGTATGCTCTGCCTTGGAGATGCTACAGAAGTGGGGAAACATGCAGAGCCAAGCTGTATGGACTAATTCCGCAACTCATTGTGGGAGAAAGGTGGGATGTAAATCCTTGAAATAAATATAATAATAAAAGATATAATAATATATAATAACTCTCACCAGCAAACAAAAACCTTTTTATTAAAATCACAGTTCAACTGGTTGTTTCAGAAGAGTCTTTTATAGCAGGTTGCTGGGACTTCTCTTTGCATTGTTGTGCTTTAAACGGGGTTAAACTTTTTAAATAGGCCTGTTTTAAATAGGTTTGGTTGTTGCTGTTATTGTGCACTTTCAAGACTTACAGTGACCCTAAGGCAAACATATAATGGGGTGTTGGGTTTTTTTTTGGCAAAATGTCTTCAGAGGGGGTTTGCCATTGCCATTTCCTACATATGAGTGCATTTATTTTCTGCTGATCCAGAGGATAGGCTCCCAACCAATGGATCCAAATTACAACCAAGTAGATGCTGGTTAAACATTAGGAAGAACTTCTTGGTGGTAAGAGGTGTGGAATAGATGTGGTGGAATATCCTTCGGCAGAGGTTAGATGGCCCACATCTCAGGGATGCTTTCGGTGTGGCTTCCGATGCTGGCCAAGGGTTGAACTAGCTTTCCTTGGTGTACCTTCCCTGACTCTATAATTCAATGATATTGTAACAATAGCATGCTCCCATTCCCTATTCTTCTCTCTGTTAAAACTGCTCACTGTGTTACCTCTGTGTTGAATCTGCACATGCAGACTGGAAAATGTCAACTGGATGACTGAATCCCACTTGGTTATAATGGGGAGCGTTTCTCAAATTAATTCTGTGGCCGACGCAAACACAGCGTGGTGCATTTCCCCCTTCCCAGTTCCCCGGGTTCATTTGCCCTCTTCTTCCCGCTGCATCACTGAGGTACAGCAGGGAAGCAGTCCTGAAGAAACCTGGCATAGGGCTGCAGGATGATTATAATCGTGTGGCATTGTATTGATGTGCAAATGTTCTCCTGAACATTTGGCACCGTGCGACGTGACGGGCATCCCAATGCGAAAGCTTGTGCTGCCCAAAGATGGAAATCTTTGCTGCTTTCACTCTGGTGCACAGAGATGACAGAGTTCCTCCATTTTTTCCCCTCCCTGCAATGCGAGTCGGTGGGAAGTTTTTGCACATGTGTGACTGTGTTGCTTTAAAATCTGTGAGGGATGCTGACTAAGAAACTACATTGGCGCATAATCCTGTGCATACAGTTCCACATCCTCCTACCACCTGGAGGCTCTGATGCCCCAAATGGGAAGGCCATGCAGACCATGGAGAAGTGGCTGGTCTCGGTTCAAACATGGGAGAAAGAAGTTGGCATGTACTCTCAAATGGAGAGCCATTTTCTGCCCCCAGAAGCTCAGGACAGCTTGATCTTCATGGTCTGAATCACCTCCATTCTTCTTCCTTTCCACACCAAGTATAGATCTTGGAACTTGACAAGTACGGGAGGTTTTTGGATGGCATGCATGGCAAGTGAGAAACTGGACTCGCAGCTGCACATGATGCACATACTGACATGCAAGTCATTTTAAATGGGAAGGGGCTAACCAGCACTGAAAACCATTTTTGGTTACATCATTGAGAAAGCAGCCATCCCGCTTAGAACGAAATCCAGAGTGACAGGGGCTGGTGCCACATTGTGTTCAATGACTCCAGTGTTTGCTTGCTTTCCTAGAAACTTGCCAAAGACCTGCAGCTAATGGTTAAGGACTCCGTTGTACCTAGCGCAGACTCATGGAAACCAATTTAACTACTTTGAATAGGACTAATACAACCCATTATTTTTGTTAGGTGCCTTCAAGACGTTTCTGGCTTATGGTCACCCTGAGCTGAATCTGTTGTGGGGTTGTCTTAGCAGGATTTCTTTAAAGAGGGGTTGCTATTGCCTTCCTCTGAAGCTGAGAGAGTGTGACTTGCCCGAAGTCACCCAGCGAGTTTCCATAGCTGAGCAGGGATTTGGAGTCATCCTCCAACATCAAACCTCTACATGCTAGCTATTATATTATTTTTGTTGGTGGTCCCGTTGTTAAGTGGAGAGGAAACACAGTTTCTTTGCTTCCTATGCAAACTGTGCATGTATTTCATGCACCTTCCGGACCCATCAGCTCCACATTGAAATGGTAACCAAGGGCTTCTGCACTTCAAAAAGTGCAGGAGACTTTCAAGCAGAAATCTCCTTTGCAATGCTAGCTTTTGCTCAAAGGAGTCTTCAGTAGTTTCAGCAGGAATGCAAAATTCCTCCTCATCAGCCTTGTCTGAGTTTTTAGGGCCTTGTTGCAAAATCCTCGCAGGTTGCCGTGATTTATTAATGGGAACAGGGCAGGGCCATTGTCTTCATGCGCGGTTATCAACAATGCATGGTTTATTCGCCTCTCTTGCAGCGATGAGTCAACTCTCCAGGTTGCAAGACAACCCGAACCTTGACTTTTTGAGCTCATCCAGCCATCCTCCTTTGGTATGCGCCATGGGAGACAAGACGGCGCATCCTGGAGGATGGAGCATCCTGTTAGAGAGCTAAATAAACAGAAAATACGCATAGGAAGTTTAATCTATGCCAGGGATGTTTGTGTTTTCCTTTTCCTCAAAGAGGGAGACCTGTCTGATTTATTTTTGTGCTGTAAACACTCAAGATTGATGAACGGTAGCATTTTAATGGTTCCTATTGCAAAAGATACCTGGCATGAAAAGCAGTAAAGCCTCTTCTCTCCCCCAGTCTTCCCAGTTCATCCTCTCTATGGCTACTATTTTGCTGGGAAATAGTCCTTTGGCACAGAGAGCGATATCATTAATTGTGTTAACATTAATGAAAAATAGTGTTACATTATGCCTTATGCCCAGGGCAAGGTGTAAAAATAGGCTCAACCTGTTGTAACACGTTACTCCGGGCTTCTGAAGGCTTCTCCTGATCCTAGCATCGGATCTCCAAAAAACCGTGCAAAAGACATATCCTAAAGCAATGCTATTGCAAAGCAACATGGGGTTATTATATTATTATTTTGCCTCTGAATGTAATCCTTCCTTGTTGGCAGCAAACCTTTTTCAAAGGAAGGATTAATTGTGCAAAGTATGAATCCAAAATAACTGAGGGAGGAACTGGTCGGAGACTAATAAGGACTAGTTTGCTCCTAGTAGGTGGAGGCCAAAGAAAGACATGTTTACTGGTAATATTCCAGCATCTCACCCTTTCGTATGTTGGTTTGCTTCTGCAGAACTCAGCTTGGATGGCATCCTTTGCCACCCACAAGAAATGATTCACTTGTTAGGTGAAACCCGAGTTGAGTTTCCATATCCAAGCACAGATTCAAAATCCTGGTCTCCAGGGATGACGTCCAATGGTCAAACCATGATGCCTCTCACATATATATTGTGATTAACTGCATCTTTCTGGGATCCAGGACAAACTTGAGAGAAGTGCCATTCTCTCTCTGTGTGTGTCATATGTATATAGGGATTATCACACGAGGCACTTAGCGTGGCCCAAATGTTGCCCAAATGTTGCAGAAGCACGGAGGTGTAATCGTCCATTGCACTTCTGAAACGTAATAGATCCTTCCCACTTTCCTTCCGCCGATGAAGTATTCGTGGGGAAGCCAAGGGAAGCCATTTTTTGAATAACAGAATATCCCATTATTACAAAAAAGGCTTCTCCGTGAACGATTTGTCCACTTCAGTGACATTTCAGAAGCACGACAGACAATCACATCTCCATGCTTTTGCATTGTTTAGGCAACATTTGGGCAGCAGTAGGTGCCTCATATGATAAGGTCCTATGTGTCTCCCACTCTCTCTCTCTCTCTCTCTCTCTCTGTGTAGAATCTGAAATGCTTCCCAGAAAGTTGCTTCAAGGAGAAGGTAAAGGCCTTTTCATCCCATGGAAAAGCTCTAGCCGGAAGGGCGACTTGCCTTTGGAGAGGGTTAAGGCCAGGAAACATCATTGACTGGTGCTTCTCGCATTCAAAGGAGTAAGCGACTCTTGTGTCCCTCTTGGCAGGAAGGGCAGGTATTTACATTGGCATCTATTTTTATTTGTTGTTATCTCCACTGAGGAACTTGGTTGGAAATACATGGAGTTCAGAGATTGCCTTGGCATTGTTAGGTGCCTTCCACAGAGATGCGACTAAAGGACATCAACTGGGAATCAAGGTTGTTGAGTGGCATTGTCATTTCGTGGGTGACACTGGGAGCATGATAATAATAATAATAATGTATCCTCAGAGGTGGTTTTGCAGGATCCTTTCTTTAAAATACTTCTAGAGCACCTGGCCTTCGTTGGTGGTCCCCCATCCAAGTACTAACCAGGATCTGGTGCCTTCGGGGCATTTAAAAGGGATTACGGGAATCAAAGTTTGGAAGCACAGTGAAGACGAGGGAACAAAAGATATCAGAACATCAAATCTATATATCCCTGGCTCTCCATTGTTTATTTCATCCTTTGTTATTTCTGTTTCTGTTTCCATCAGATTGCATGACAATGGCTTGCTAGAACTTTGCCCATTTCTCAAAACGCAGCAATCCTTTGACAAGGAAGTTGGCAACGCATGCAGCGCAGGTAAAAAAGAGAACGGAAAAACCAAGCCCTAAGGCAGGGACTGAAACCTGTATTTCTCTTAACTTGCAGGCTTGAATTACTCATTGTTCATCCCACAACACAAAAGGATAAAAAGGATGGAAGAAGACTCAGCCCCGGCGTATAATTATGAATGATAGGTGAGCGTGGGAGAGAGAGAGAGAGAGAGAGAGAGACCAAAAAGGAAGGGATGGGTCTTCTTGGAAATTCGGAATGGGATTTCCAAGCCACATCACGGGAGGTGTGATGCAAGAATAAAGCAAACTGCACAGCTTTGTTGTTCTTACCTGCCATCTAGTTGGCAATCTTGCGTAGTGGTTTGAGCATTGGACTCTAGAGACCAGGATTCGAATCCCGGCTTGGCCATGGGAACGCCACTGTGTGGCTTTGGGCAATAAGTCACACTCTCTCAGCCTCAGAGGATGGCAATGGCAAAGCCCCTTCCAAATAAATTTTCCAAGAAAACCGTATGATGGGTTCGCCTTTGGGTTGCCATAAGCTGGAAAAAGCTTGAAGGCACATAACAACAACAACAACAATCCTATCCTTGGAGTTTCCAGCATCAGAATCGTCATTGATATTATGGCCTTAGGTTGCCATAAGTCAGAAATGACTTGAAGGCACAAAACAACAACAACAACAGATGGGACTTTGGGAGACCGCTGAGGAATTCCAGAGTCTGCAAATATGGGATGCAGGGGTTGCATGCAGACCCCAGGCCACACTTTCCCAATCTGTAGGATGCATGCAATGTCTGGTTCATCTCTGAATAGGCATGAATAAGACTAAATTCTTTGGCTTCTCCCTGCTGGCAGTTTTATAGATGAGGTCCCAAATGCATTCACTGGGCCGAATCTTTGCAGCTTCGGCTGCTGCAATTAGTAATAATAATTAAGAAGTGTTTTAAGCATTTGGGAATAACCCGTCCTCCTAAATTAGTTTCAGTTCCACTTCAGGCTTCAGCCTCTGAAATGGCAGAAAGCAGGGAACAGAGCTGGAGAGTTTCCCAGAGAGCCGGGTCACAAAACCAGGCTGCCAAATTCTTCCGACCTTTGAAAGCCACCAAAGACTAAGTAAGCCATTGCAGAATGCGACCCACACTTACGCCAGAAAAGAGGCAGCACTGTGTGTGTCTGCAACGATTCCACAGAAGCAAAGAAAAGCCACAGGTCGGAATGCGGTCTTGGCCACAGAGGCCACAGACTGTCCGGAAGTGCCTCCTAATGTGGAGCAGGAAAAGAGATTCCACCTCAACATTAGGAGGAACATCTGGACAGTAAGAGCTGATCAACATTGGAACACACTTCCTCAATGGAGACTGGTGGAGTCTCCTTCCTTGGAGGTCTTTAAGCAGAGGCTGGATGGCCACCTGTCAATGGGGATGCTTTGATTCAGAGTTCCTGCATGGCAGAAGTGGGTTGGACTGGATGGCCCTTGGGATCTCTTCCAACTCTACGATTCTATGATTCTAACCTGTATGGCAACTTATCTTAAGACCTTAAATGGACCTCTTTCTTGACACCTTACAATGTTTTGTGTGCCTCTATGAGTCCAGCTTCATGCCACATTGTTTTTCAAAGATAAGAACTTACTCCAGTTTCCTGCAGTTTTATTGTGAAAAGGAACCACAACGTTTTAATGTTGCATCAATTAGTGGTAACCTTTGGTTGCATGGACCAAGACAACAAACTTGTATGCTCCAGTGCCATCTGGTGACACCGGCTATAACTACACTATTTTGTCAGTGCTATCCGTCTGTTCCTGGTACAAGCGGATCCTATTGTGTGTTTTTCATCACCAACCATTTTTCTATTCCCAACAGATTTTCAAGTTCCATTCAGATGACTTCTCTTCTTCTAAAGATGGAGGAGTAGCAGGAGTGAAAACCTTCTTTGTTTTCATATATCTTGAACACTGGCAAGACATGTTTGGCATGCTCCTTTGCAAAAGCAAAGACTGCACCTGCACTGCAGAAATAATGCAATTTGAGTTTTAACTGTCATGGCTCCAATGCTATGTCATCATGGGATTTGTAGTTTGTTGTGAGACCAAAGCTCTCAGACAGAGAAAGCAACATCCCTCACAAAACTTCAGATCCCACAGCCTTGAGCCATGGAAGTTAAGGCAGTGTAAAACTGCATTATTTCTGCAGTGCAGATGCAGCCTGACTAGCTGAACCAAAGTGGGCAAGACTGTATATTCCTACATGGCAGAGGATTGATTCAGATGGCCCTTGTAGCACTTTCCAGCTACTTTTTTGTGTCAATTTACTAAACAACGAAGGTAGAAGTGAGCATTTCTGGCTGCACTTTCAGTCAGTCTCTACAGACAGCTGTGACAGTTATGTATTCACAGGATCTACACCGAGGGACAGCATAGTGACTGATGTGCATCAGGACACAGTGTGCATTGGGACTGAGGTACAACAGGACTGATGGGCATCCAGATACCAGCTATGGAGTTTATGTGCATTGCTACAGGCTGGTGCGCATTGACACACTCTTCTTGGTGTCCTGTTACTCCTTTTTGCAATTCACTAACAGGGTTTCTTAGTGCCTGGGCTACATTAGTATGGCTCTTATCACATGAGGGACTTACCGCTGCCCAAACATTACCAAAACGTACCAGAAGCACGTAGGTGGGATCGCTGGTGGCACTTCTGAAACCTCATTGAGGCATTTCGCTATTCTTCCGTGGACAAAGTGTTTGCAGAGAAGCCATGTTTTGCATAACAGAAGATCCCGTTATTACAAAAATGGCTCCTCTGCAAACGATTTGTCCATGGGAGCACTTGAGTGACATTTCAGAAGCACAACCGGTGATCCCACCTATGTTTTGGCAGCGGTAAGTCCCTCATGTGATAAGGGCCTAAGTATACATATAGTGACAGAACACAGAATGGGATTGGAGTTGAGATCTTGTGCATATCAGGCATGTGTTCTTCCACTAATGCACAATTCCTCTTTGTCTAAACACAACACAACCAAGGTTTCAAAAGCCGTTTGCGGCCATGTTGCAGCGTGACATGTAGGAGAACGTGACAGCGACAGAGGACAAGCTAGAAAAACAGTCGGATGCTCAGGTCAGCCTGAACTATGGCTTTGGAGATGAGTCGGACAGTCTAGTTCATTGAATCTGTACCAGACCCGGCATTTGTCATTCCTTTGTGAGGAAGGAGAGAACATGATGGATTACCTAACAACCTGCAGAGAAAAGGAAGTCTATGTGTCAGCAAGCGTTTCACCAGATTTCTTCTTCTTTAGAAACTGGATGTCACACTGCGATTGCTAAGGTAGGCTTACTTGGTCTTACAGAAGTTACTCCAGATTTTACCCAAGTCGGTTGGCACTCCAGATTGCAGTTATGGATTTGCAACCTAGAGTTACGGATCCGTAACTGCTCCATATTCAGCAACACGACATAGCCACCCTTGGGGCACTGTATTCACAATCGTAAAGCCTTCACATCGGATTTCACTTCATTCAGTCATGGGGTAAAGATGATGGTTTGGACTAGGATCTATCTGGACCAGATGAAGCTGCCATTGGTCAAACATGATGCTCTAGCTCAGGATTGTAAGAATCCAAAGAGGGTCCAAAAATGTATGTATACCAAGCTATTCATGTACAGTGGTGCCTCGGGTTACGAAATTAATTCGTTCCGCGGCCGCTTTTGTAACCCGAAAAGCCTTCGTAAGCCGAATTGCCATAGGCGCTAATGGGGAAAAGCCGCGTTTCGTGCGAAAAAGCGCCGAAAAGCACCAAAAATTTTTTTCGTAACCCGAAAAAACATTCGTAACCCGGAACAATTATTTCCAATGGGATTTTTTCGTATCCCGAAAATTTCGTAACCTGGGTATTTCGTATCCCGAGGTACCACTGTATACCAAGCTACATAGTAGAGGTGCTATAACACCCCTTCACTGAATGGTGAAGATGTGTAATGGGACAGTATAATAATGAAGATATTATACTGTCACAGTAGCCTTCTATGGGATGAAGACATAACACAATTCTAGTTTGCTTATGCGGCTTTCAGATTTTGCAGACCACAGCCCAAATCCTGTTGGACAATTGTGAATATATAAACTACAGCTATGCATACACTTACATATTCACAATCGCTATACGGTTTAGGGGCTGTATAAAGACCATAAAAGTCCCCTAAACCAAACTTACAGGTCAGTAGTGAGGCTCAGTCCAGTGATCACTTACCTTGACTACAAAATGATCTGAGGCTGAGACTTCGACAACTATAAACATCATCTGAAATTTCCCACTTTGTACACTTTTTGGCTTAGCACCTCCTGGTTATTTTCACTGCTGGTGGCCTTATGAAATCTAGTCCTTCTTGAGAAAGTAATGAAACATATGACTGGTTCTGGGTTTCCAAATCCTATATGACCTGTTATATTACATAATTTTATGTATACCAAGTGATGTGTGTATATGCCAAGCTATTTATGTATACCAAGCTACATAGCAGTGGTGCTAAGAAACTCCTTCGCTGAATGGTGAAGATGTATAACGGGACATTGTGAAGATATCATAATGTCGCAGTAGCCTTCTATGGGATAAAGATGTCATGCAATTCCAGTTCCCACAGACCTAAATCCACTTACAGAGACATTGGTCTCTAACAGGATTCCAGCTATTACCTCCAGAAATAGACTTCTGTCTACAAATGTGATTGCTCCTAGAAATAAGAACTTTGCAAGTTCCATTTAGTGGCGCATCAACTGGTCCAGGAACTGGCATGCTCCAGGTTATAGCTCAATGCTGTGAGGCCTCAGGAATTTGATATATTGCAGGGCTTCAGGGTGTCTTGATATGGCCCTATCCATATTAGCCCAGGTATGGAGAGAACCCCGTTCTTCTGGGTGAACTTCAGACCTCAGAAGGCTCTCTGCCCAAAAACTTTTGGGTTAATCCCAACTAGAGTAGATTCACTGAGTAGGGAGTCAACAAATAGGCAATCCCATTAATTCCCTGATTCTTCTCCAGTTGGGATTTAGCATAGGCTTTAGGCCCAGCATTAACGCTCTGTCCACTACCATGCGCTGTGTATGGATACCTGAACCTCTGAGAGGATCCACTTCGCATTTGATAAAGTGAATCATAATCCACAAAAGCTCATCTTGAAATAAAGCTGTTAGGCCTGTTACGTCTTGCCACAATATCGGCCTGTTTGCTTATTTGTTGAATTTATATATCTCTACCTCTCTCTCTCATCTATCTATCTATCTATCTATCTATCTATCTATCTATCTATCTATCTATCT
>NC_056528.1:49416624-49417675 GCF_019175285.1 Sceloporus undulatus | reverse complement strand
CTATCTAAATTCTGTTAGTCCCAGCTAGAGAAGAGCCAACCAATCAATTGGATTTACCTCCATGTTGACTTGCCTTAAAACGGGGCTGCTTCCAAATTGCAGAATTAATGCACTTTGGCACTGCTTTAACTGACATGGCTGCATGTTATGGAATTCTGGGATTTGTAGTCTGTTGCGGCACCGGAGCTCTCTGATAAAGAAGGCTAAATATCACACGAAACTACAAATCCCAGAATTTGATAGCACTGAGCCATGGAACATAAAGTGGTGTCAAACTGCATTAATTCTGTAGTGTAGATGTAGCCAAATCCAGGGGATTATTTTATGGGGACTAACTATCATGGTCCCAGTCCCCATCTTTGCACATAAGTATCGTAACACACTAACTCCGACTGGGGCTATCTCTGACTTGGGACACGCTTCCCAAATTGCTCACCCAACATTGTCCAGTGTTTAGGATTCAACAATTTAGTTGCTTTAACAATCATTTAGGTGCGTTTAGCTTCGCGGCCACAAAAGCTCCACAACACGGCTAAATACAAATGAGTGCCATTACATCCCATTGATTTCTGGATACAGTACTCTTAAGTGCTTTGCTAGACAGGGTTAAAGGATGAGTTTCTGTGCCATGATTCAGTCAGATGAAGAAGTGGTCACTTACTCTGCCGACCGGGCAACGGTGCGACTGGCAAAACAAATCGCTTTGCTACCATGCTGGGGAAACTGCCCAACAAATCACCCCGTCCAGCTTTTCTCAACAGGAAAAATTAGGATTCCGTGCTTGGCTTTTCTTCTTCTTCTCCTCCATGTTAAATGAGATGTGCTTACATTGCTGCGAACGGTCTCTCAATATTCAAGGGGGGGGGGGAATGCGAAACCTGGTATGTATTCAGCTTTCGACCTTTACATCCAAACTGGACAGAGAGGGGCAGATCAGGTCAGTTATTGGAATTTGGAGAGATCCAAGCACCTTTAACATCCTGCTATTGAACCTGGGAAAGATATATATATATATATATATATATATATATATATATATATATATATATAT
>NC_056528.1:49366978-49416614 GCF_019175285.1 Sceloporus undulatus | reverse complement strand
CCCACTCCCTTCCATGCCAGCATTCTCTGAAGATGCCAAAGCCACAGGTGCCACAAAAGTCTATGGGTGCTGGCCATGAAAGCCTTCGACTTCACAGTAATAATTCTGCTTATCTGTGTTTTGACTCACCATTCAATTATAGATTCAATGGGTCTAGTGACCCATAGGGTTGCATCCCTACAGCTGTGCATTCTTGGATGGTGCGCAACTATTAATGTGCCACTTCATTTACTGGAAGAGTGACGGAAACAGCCACTGTGCATTACTCCTTTCATAAGGGGACATGGAGCAGGCATGTTGGCCAATAATCAATGGCACTAAGTTGGTATTCAGCAGAAGGGTGATGTAGTACAACTACTATCATGTCCCTTCTTAATCTTCTCTTCCCCAGTCTAAACATACCCAACTCTCTAAGTTACTCTTTATAGTGGTCTCCAGACCTTTCACCATTTTGGACATGCTCCAGCGTCTCAACATCTAAAAACTGTATCGATTATATGGGCTCTGGCACACTACCCAATTACAGCGCTATGATTCCACTTTAACTACCAGCCATATAAACCTGGGATTTGATGTTTGATGGGGCACCACCTAAAATAACATTGCTAAAGTGCAGAATCTAACAACCAACAGGATATTATAATGGCAACTAAGTGGGAACCATAGTGCTATAAACCTGCCATGTGGAAGTGCTTCGGATCACCCTTGAATCTGTTTCGGCGTAGCAGTCCTGGTCACCTCTCAATGTGATGCGCGGAGAGCACAGAAAATGCACAGATATAAAAACAGAGCATCATTTCCCCATCCGTATCACTGCAGATACTCATCATAAGCACTTTCACACTGCCTTAGAATAAGCATGAAACATAGGTCAGATCTGTGGAGGGAAACATTTGTGTTTTTAAAGAAATGCCTGGAGATGTCTTTTCGCTTCTTTTTATTTGACTCCATAAATATTTTATTTTTTCATAAGGCTCAGTGTCTTTACAACACTTCTTTTTTTATTATTTTAAAACACTGTTTTGTTCTGTTTTGTTTTAATACACACAACTCTGACATTTGTTTGACAGGAGGGGTCAAACCATCCCATAGAAAGAAAAGAAGAGAACTGGCAAGTGGGGAATTCGGCTGGGTTAACCCAAATCCTTGGTTTGTCTGTTCGCTCAGACTGCAAATAGCCGCTTCCCAACAAAATAATAATAATAATAATAATCAAAAATTAAAATCTCAGCATTTGGCCTCAGAAACTAGGAATTGCATTCTTCCCGTCCTCTCGCTTTCACTCCCTGGCATGAGTCCGTCTCTCGATCCGTCATGCTTTTTTAAAGCTCCAACGAGGCTTATTTCTTGTCCGCTCGAGGAAATATAAGCTTGGTGACGTCATGCAGAACTTACAATAGCTACTAAATATACATGTTCCCTGAAATGTAGCCGCAATGGGGGAAAAGATGACTTGAGCATAAAGAGAACGAAAACCAGAAACTCAAAAGCACCACAGTGTACTATCAATAACATTGCGACGGATGGCGAGTCTCCATCCGAGAACTGAAACCGATTTCAAAGATATGTTGTTGTTGTTGTTTTCTTCATCTTCTATTTATTGTCTATTTACAACTGTTCGATGCACCTAGGTTGATTCTTGCGTTCCTTCTTCTTTTATCTCCCCCCCCCGCCCAAAATTTAAAAGAAGGTAAGGAGACAGTAATCTCGATGATAAGTCCATTGTATTTGCAAAGTCAAGGGGGGCGGTGGGGCGGGTGGGTTGAATGCATATCGTTGGTCGGAGGAAAGAGGGTCATTACGGTCTTTGTTTCAGCCAACGGGGTCCTGGACGACGCAACAAGAGTCTTGGAAACCTTCCTGGTCGGATACTTGGTGGCACCCCATGAAATGGTGGCAAGCTTCCTCTCTTGGACTTTGGAGAGAAATGCTGAAGTCCATGCGACAGGCTTGCTCATGTTCATCTCTCCAACACTCGCCTTACCACATTTGGTCCGATGGAAGCTTTGGTGGACGCAAGCCGAGGGACCCAACCTTGGTCCTCAAGAGCAACGGTCGGTAGGTAGGTAGTAAAACTGGAACCCATAGGGCTGCTTCTTCATTGCGGTGACGCTTCGTTCCATGTAGCACCTTGATGATGTTTGGAGAAGGAGGTGTGCTCTTGAATGTCGCTAGCCGGGGCAAAAGTACCTTCTTGGTTGGGGATGCAATCCAAGCGTCCGCTCTGCTTTGGCACTCCGTCAGCAAATCTCTTCCCCTTGGGGTCTGTGGGGTTTGCTTTGGGGTTTTTTGCCCCCCACTTTTTGGAAAGAATCCGAGAGGCCAAGAAGGAGCTCTTGCCAGACCAAGCGAGTCTTGATGTATGATGCAAATAATGGTGTGACGATGTTGGGTTCTTTTTTGTTTGTTTGTTTGTTTGTTTGTTTGTTTCCCCTAGTGCTGAACATTTAGGAAGCCTCTTCTCATAAAAATAATGGATGTTTCATTTTCGCTCTCTGAGGCACAAAACAGCAAATGAACAGGCTTAACAGATACGCTGGTTAATTCCCCCCCGCCCCGACAGCCCCCCAACCTTTAGCAACTGAAAAGGCAAAAGAAGTAGTAAAATAAATGACGACTAAAAGGATCCTGACCTTTGGCTGGACTAGGGCTGAATCTGCCCTGCAGAATTAGTGCACTTTGACTCTGCTTTGACTGCAAGGATGCCATGCTGTGGAATCCTGGGATTTGTAGTTTGTTGTGGCCCCAGAGCTCTCCAACAGAGAAGGCGAAACATCTCACCAAACTACACAACCCAGGATTCACATTGTGTTGAGCCACAGCAGTTAAAGCAGCGTCATACTGCATTAACTTTGCAGCGTAGATGCAGCCTAGGACACATATAGTTGAAACTGACAAGATGGCTTTCCAAAATGCCTTTTCTTCATAGAAGAGGAGAGGAGAGAGAGAGAGAGAGAGAGCGCAGGGAAAGAAAAAGGGAACAAAAGATTGAATGCTCGATCAGGACTCCACCGAAAATGATTCCTACAACTGATGTGCGAATAAACACCAGCTACTGGGTTTTTGTAAGTCCTAACATATCTCTGTCCAAAGAACTACGGTGGGGACTAGGAGGTTGATTCAGCAACACAGCATGAGGCTGTTTCTACAAATCTGATGCATTCCCAATTGTAGGAAAATGTTTTTTTGATTACTGAAGCATTGATCCTGTCGCTAATAGCTAGTTATTACTGGCTAATGCAGTAATAATGCAGACCTCAGGCTAAAACAAGGGATCAAAACCAAAGGCCAGGGAATGAGGTCTCCATAATGGTTTGTCGTCACTGTGGCCGGTGCGTCTCTAAACAGAGATCAATGGGGCATTAAGCAGTATCACCTCCAGGGTATAAGGGATGGGTTCGCTTGGGTATTTTCTTTTTGCCTCGATAGGAAAACTGGCCATTTCTTGAGACTCGAGAGGCACCTGAATATATCCTAGGATGTAGCTCTTCCCTGCAAATCTTTAGGTTCTGTGGGTTGTGTCACTTAGAGCACTGGGTACATTTGGCAACAACAAAAACAGATAGGAACAAATTCAGAAAACTGTATACAACAGGATGTGCAACCAAAATGGGAACCACCTGAATTGTGTTGTTAGGATTCCTTTTAAGAAGAAGGTTATGCTCAAACCACATATGAAGAAGGGACAGAGCACAAATAAAAACAGGATTCCTTTCGTTACAAAGGAACCGGAAGCCACCCCAACCTCTCTTGAACCATCCCTCCCTCCTTGCATGCCTCGGACAAAATCCATCTAGCATTTCAGCTTTGCAACTTCTTTTCTAGTAAGGAAAGGAGTGGAAGGGAGCATGCAGAGAGGAAAAGCCATGCGCCTACGGTCCCTTTTTTGAAACAGTGAAAAGCAACAGAAGACCCGAGCGGCATATTCATGACACAACGCACACAGGAGCATGGATGCAAAACAGAATAGGAGAAACCAAATGCAACGGGTTTGTTTTTAAATGGAGAACTTTATAAACATTCAATGATGCAGTCACTCCAGCAAACCATTGGAGCTCGTTCCATGGAAATCAATGGGACCCAGAGATGCATCTCTGTGTCTTTGGGCAAAGAAGCAATTCCCAGAGATTTGCATCCATGATGGGCTGCAGGCCTGAGATGGTAGGAAAAGAGATTGGTCTTTTCCCCTATCCTTGTAGCCAACCCCTTTGAAGCATAGGCAATCCATAAATAAAACTTGGACAAAAGAAATATACACCTGTATGGAACAAATCAGAGGTAGGGAATGCAGACGGACAAGAAATCATTGCGGGAGACAACTCTGAGACAAAATGCAAAGTATAAAAAGAAAAGAACGACGGTAACAACAGTGACTCCAATGGTGCCCAAAGAAAATAGGATACATGAGCAGAAGTACTTGGTGCTTCCAGGGGATATAGCAGTGGAGACTATTACCCCAAAATAACAACAACAACAACAAAACATTTTTGGTCCTTCAAAAGATATATATCTATATCTATCCATATAGATATAAGTATTTTTTTTAAGTTGCGACAGTGCTTTTCCAAAAAAGGTCCATCTATAAATATAATTTTTTCTCATTTTTTAATATATTTTTTTAAAATTTTATTTTATTTTTATTTTTATTTTTTTAATTATTTTAAAATTCTCCACCTCAAACTCTATATATTATTTTTTGAACGGCGTTAACCTGCTGAAGTTTTGCCAGAACGGGGACTGGCTGCGTTTGGGTTCGGCGAATTCGTAGACCTGGGTGGGGGCTATGCCGTCGGTCACCAAGTATTGTCCCTGATTTAGCGGATCCTGGGGCGGTGGGTAAGCGGGAGGAACCGATCGCGAGTAGCCAACTCCTGTACGGAGAGAGGAAGGGGAAAGTGGGCAAAGAAGGGGCAGGCGGGTGGGACAGAAGGAGGAAAAGGTGCATGTCAGAATACTTCTGTGTATGGTTACCGAAGCTGGACAGTGAAGAAAATGGGTACAAAGAGAATACACTCTTTTGAGATGTACTGGAGGAGAGCGCTGAGGATACTGTCGACTGCTCAAAGGACAAATAAATAGGTCCTCCATTGGACTACAACTCTCGATTCCAAGCTCAGCCATGAAACCCACTGGGTGACCTTGGTCAAGTCATACTCTCTCAGCCTCTGGGGAAGGCAATGGCAAACCACCTCAGACCCAATCTTGCCAAGGAAACCCCATGATAGGTTTGCCTTAGGGTTGCAATAAGTCAGAAATGACTTGAGAGCACACAACCACGACAACAAACCCTGCAAGGTCAAATAAGTGCATCACTGTGGGCTCCAGGAGCCCTTTCACATTTTGTTGTTGTTAACTGTCATCAAATACTATAGGAAAATATATTCAGTGCGCCCACATCATACGCGGGCATGCTATATGCAGGTTTGAGCATATGCTCAAACTCATGTAGAGCCGTGCAGAGCGCAAGGGGCAGCACGTCCCATTTGAATGAAAGGGGTGCACACCCGTGGCACACATGTGCCACCCATCACCGTGTGCACGAGCCCCATTCAAGTGAATGGGGCTCGAGCATATGCAGTATTTGGCTTACGCGGGGGGTCCAGAACGGATCCCCTGCATAAGCCAAGGGCGCACTGTATATTATATTTGTAATTATGGAGCCAACTGCCATCAAAGTGACTTCAGCTTATGGAAGCCCCATGAATGAGAGACCTCCAAGACACGCTATCCTCCATTGCCTTGCTCAGGTCTTGCAGATTCAGGGCTGTGGTTTCTTTGATCAAGTCTATCCATCTAGGCTGGGGTCTTCCACTTTTCCTACCGCCTTCTATCTTACCAAACATTTACTGTCTTTCCTAGTAGATCATGTCTTCTCATGATAAATCCAAAGTATGACAGCCTCACTTTAGTCATTCTTGGGGAAATTCAGGCTTGATTTGCTCCAGGATCCTTTTATCTGTCTTTTTATCACTCCACAGTATCTGCAGAACTCTCCTCCAGCACCTTTCACGCTACGCAACAACAATTATAATAATGCTACAACACAACAATAATACCATGATTCCACTTTAACTGGACCCAATAGGATGCAGTCAACCAACCACCCATCCATCCTTCCATCGCTTTATTGATATCTTGCCTTTTTCTCACTGGGACTCAAGGGGACTTACAAAAGGCACAAAATCACAATTAAAAACACATCTCGTTAAAATCCTACAAAAGCTGAGATTAAAACAGCATTAAGTGAGTGGGGGTATTAACATCATTTAAGATATTCCTCTCCCATTGATGTCTTCAGTTTGGAAAAGAAGACCCAACAGAACCAGGAACCAAATCCCATCTTAATTTTGTTTCGCTCAGTTTGATCCTCCGGAGGACAGAGGACAAAAGACAAAGCATCGCAAAAGGAATTCCCAGTGCTGTGGAAGCATCATTCTGCGCAAGGAAAGTTTTGCTGCAACCAACAAGGGAATTAGAAACCAATTAATTCTTATATGCAGAAAAGCCTGGATGGATAGAAAGTGGACATTTTGTTTTTCTCAAGACCCGCGCGGGGAAAGATTGAGAGAGAAGCTCAGACAACAATTGCCATGTCAATAATAATAATAATAATAATAATAATAAATACAATTAATACAAAGTCAACTGAGAATGGATTTTTGGGTGGCCTTTGGCAGATTGGAGGAAATGAGTTGGTTGGCTTGAATGCCTCCAAGCCAGAGATACTTTGAAGCATCATGCTGTATGAACATGCGCATGTACACACATGAAAAGGAAATGGTAGGAACGTTAAAGAGAAGAAGAATGAAGCTGGATGGGCAAAACTACAGTGGAATATTCTTAGCTGCACCCACCAAACTCACTGTGTGCAGGTAGTTACCTTTTTGCTTACTGACTTTCCTTACTGTCATTGCCGCTTGCCGTTTCTGATTTTCGGAAATTTCAAAACCTAGGCAAGGAAGGAGAAAACAGTGGGGTTGAACACACCAGAAATCTAGCTCCTCTGTCAAGTCCACAAGTGCTTTGGGCCAAGTCCTTATTCAGTGATTCCCAGACTTTGGTCCTCCGGGTGTTTTGGACTTCAGATCCCAGAATCCCTGACTATTGGGGTTTCTAGGAGCTGAAGTCCAAAACACCTGGAAGACCAGAGTTTGGAAATCATTGCGCTAGATCAATGGTTCCCAAACTTCAGTCCTTTGGGTGTTTTGGACCTCAGCTCCCAGAAGCCCCAGGAAGCCTGGCCAACCGTCAAGAATTCTGGGAGCTAAAGTCCAAAAGAACTGGAGGACCACATTTTGGGAATCACCTTGCGATCTCTTCCAACTCTATGATTCTATGACTGTAATACAGTTGCTCCTCCATATTGGCAGCTAACTATCTCTGGATTGGCGCATCTGGAGATGTCCCCCCCCCTATTATTTTCAATGGCACAGAAGCACACCAATGTGGCCACGCACACGTTGGTGTCCACTGGTGATACTAGGACTTGAGTTCCCATAATATTTGGTATCCACAGGGAACCTATCCTGTTGAAATCTCCCAACCGTACCTATCTTCTCGTCTTCGTGCACCATCTTCCGCTCCTCCCGGAAAGCTCTCAGCCACCTCAGTTTCTCCTCCAGCTTCTTGGCAAAAAACAAGTGCACCTCCTCCGTCTCCTTGTTGTGAAGCTTGAAGGCATTCTTCATGCTCACGTTGAAGTCGTCGTCCCTCCCATCTTCTATATCCACAAACTCATACCTATCCATGTCAATCCGCCCTTTGTAGTAGAGGATGTCTCTCCTTATGAGATCCTAGGTGGGAAAAAGAAAGGAAGGCTTTTACAAATTAGGGCAGACTTAAATTCGTGACTCGTATGTCATCTGGAGATTGAACAAGTCATCAAAGACTGGAAGATGACTAGCTATGAATCATGACAGTTGGGCGCTTAGTTGTGAACATCCTTCATCCTCATCCTACCATCCCAAATTGGCATTTCCAGCCATTTCATGTCATCTTCAGAGTCTACCATGCCTCCAAATGCTATGCAGATGTATGAAAAATCTCCCCTCCAAAGGATAAGTTATTGTCAATGTGGCTTCCCATTGCCAAAGCACGGGTGATCTGGATTTCCAAACCTTGATTTAGATTCAGGGTCTAGACTGGATTGAGCACCGCTGAATCTGGCTTGGATCCAAAGTTGCACCCTCACTGCAGAAGTAATCCAGTTTGACGCCACTTTAACCGCCATGGTTTAATGCTATGGATTTGTAGTTTTGTGAGGCACCCACACTCTCTTGCAGAGAGGCGACATATCTCATAAAACTACAATTCCCAGAATTCCTTTTCATTGAGCCATGGCAGTTACAGTGGCGGCAAACTACAGTGTGGATGCAGCCCAAGTCATTGAAAGGTGTGTGTGTACAAAGTTAATTCAAGGCACACATGTCATATATCCAGTTTGACGCTGCTTTAACTGGCTATGGTTGTGGTTGTTGTGTGCCTTCAAGTCATTTCCATGACTCCATGACTCCGGAGACCAAGGTTCAAATCCCTACTGGGCCATGGTAAACCAAGTGGGTGATCTTGGGCAAGTCACATACTCTCAGCCCCAGAGGAAAGCAATGGCAAAGCCTCTTTGAACCAATCTTGCCAAGAAACCCCATAATAGGTTGGCCTTAGGGTTACTATAGGTTGGAAATGACTTGAAGGCACACAACAGCAATTCATTTCTCACTGTTTCGTGGCTGTTGTCTTTAATTCCCTTGGGTTATTATGCCAGATAGGGCCTGGTATCTGCCGCTGCTGCTGAGCGGCTGGCATCCGCTAAGCCATCCGTCTGCCTGGCTTGGCAGCTCATTGCAGCTGGGTGCGAATGAGGAGCTCTGTAAATATTTGGAGAGATCTTACAAGAAACGCTTCGACAGAAGACTCTGGAAATGCAGATGTTAGCAAATGGCCCTCTTACAACGGAGCCTCTCCCATCTTTACCCACTTTGCAAGATAGATTTGTAAATGATCCAAATCTTAATTTTACTCGACGAATGTAACAATCCTTGATGGTTTCCCGTGAATGAGCGTGTGACTAAGCCTCCGTGTATCCAAAAAAAGAACCTAGCCCTACTTTCCTAAATCATTTCTATGACCTCCTCCCAGAAATGCCAGCTCACCGAGAGGAAGAAGAAAAAAATAGCAGCTGATTATATAAAAGATGCAACTTTATCTGGAAAAGCACATAATAACCTTACAATTTTTTAAAAACCATTCTTCTCTGCAAAATCAAACAAAGGTGGTGTTTTACAAGAGGAACCATAAGCGGGTCTTGGGCTGCAAGCTGTTGATCTTCAGCATTTACCAGCTGATCAACAGTATCTCCTGGTAAATCGTCAGCATCTACTCCTGTATCTTTTACCATCTCTTAGTAGATTTGCAGAATCCGCTGGTAGTTCTTCAGCATCTATTGCCACATTTTCAGCATCGGTTGATAGATCTTCAGGATATATTGCTAAATCCCTGCTGCATGCCAGCAAAGGTTTCTGATTCCCAACAGCTTAACTTCCTTTATATCTGAATTAAACAGCGATAATCCTTGATCACCATTACAGCTGGCCCTCCATATCCATAGATGCTTTATCCACAGATTCAACCATCCACAGCATGAAGATATTATGCATGCCCCAAATAAAAGGGACACCGTTTTACTTATAGTATTGTATTTAAGAAAGAACTACCAGTGGATTCTGAAAATCTAGTAGATGCTAAAGATGCAGCAGTGGATGCTGAAGATTTGCCAGGAGATACTGTTGATCTGCTGGTAAATGCTGAAGGTTTTGCTGATAGATGCTGATGAAAATGGTAATACCAGTAGATTCTGGAGATTTGCCTGCAAATGCAACAGGTATAAACTGTTGTCTAAGCAAGGGTCAGGTGTCTGCACAGCAAACCATTACATGAACATGGCAGAGAAAGAGAGAGATGATTAGCCAAGAGGTATTGACTTTTAACTGCATGAAAGACATATTAAATAGAAAAGAAAAAGGAGCAAGTAAGTAACTTGAACATGGATTTTGGTACCCATAGAAGGTCCTGGAACCAAACCCCAGCAGATACCAAGGGCCCCCTGCAACCGAGATGCAATTTCTCACTTCTGTTTGGTTCATATCTTGGTTCACGGCAATGCGCAACGGCTCTTAAAGCCATAACAATGGCACGGCGATGCTATCCAGGTACTGTGTTTCTGCCACAAGGAGAGCAAACCCAATTGAGCGGGTGAGTCATCCAGATGAATATACCCCAAGTTCCACGCAGGGAAGAATGAAAGCCCAATTCTATCACATCAAAGTTAATGGAATAATCGGCAAGGACCACCTTTTGTCTGGGAAAGGGAGCTACTACCCATCTCCGCCCGCAGGCTCCAATACTGAACTCCTGACACCTTGACAGAAGAGGCCTTATTAAAATTAATAAACATCAACATGAAAGACGGAGGCAGGAAGACCGGGGACTCAAAAGCCAACCTGTCAGAAGAAGTCGCGGCTTCCTTCATCATGCGGAATCCCTGGTGGCAGAAGGATAACATTTGCTGTATCCTAATGTGATCCCTGGCTGCGACATGAGAGCGCACTCCCCCTTTCTCACAGGGACTTTTAATTACATTTTTGCTGGCGCACCGAGGCTGGAGTCCTGTTGGTATCTTATGCATGCGCAAGTTTCCTAAACATTCAATTGTGCTTTTTATGCCACGCTGCAATGCATTCAGTCCAACGGTCACATCCATGGACTTCCACAAGCGGAACCCCATTTCATGTGCAAAGTACAACAACATCCAAAATCCACAAAACGGCGATACCTTTGCCGGACCAACCAAAATGCACAAAACACACGTCGCAAGCTTTCCAAGCTCCGCCGGCTTCTTCGTCGGGCAAAGGATGCATTAAAAAAATCATACAGGAGAAAGAAAAATACGCTGACATTAGTCTGTATGATATCCTCTTAACCGAGAACAATGCAGTTTGGCGCCACTTTGGCTGCTGTGGCTCAAGGCTGTGGAATTCTGGGAGGTGTAGTTTTATGACCTATTTCGCCTTCTCTATCTGAATGCTGTGGTGCCCCAAGAAACTACAAATCCCAGGATTTCCACAGCATTGAGCCATGGCAGTTTTCAAGTGCTGTCAAACTGCAGTATATCTAGAATTACATTAGCTTTTACTGATCCTGCATCACATTGTTGGCTTATGGCTCACTCAATCAATCATCAATCAATCAACCAGTCAATCAATCAATCAGACATTTCTGCATCCAGAGGGAAATGGAAGATCTCCTTACCTTTTTGCAGAGGACCATCTGGTGATCGAAGAGGAAGAATACCCGCTGCTGGCTTCGTCCGTAAGGCTGATAAATCCAGGACATTTCTCCTGTGTAGATCAGCTCAGAACTGCGGTCCAAGATGTCGTCTCCCTAGATAACACAAGACAGTTGGAAATATAGGTGATTGACATTGGTGCATTTGACAACATTGTCACCTCAAGGAAAGCTATCATGTCCAGTGGTGCATGGAGCGTAAAACTGATGCAGGATATATCATTGCTGGCACCATGGAAAGGTTTCAGCTAATAGAGTTGGAACAGCCAGGAATCGAGCATGATGCTGAAACTACGTCTCTAAAGCTTTCTATATGGATTCTCCAAGAATTGAAATGAATATTCTCAGGTCCTTGAAACTCTGAGAGTATTCCAGTTCTCTTTTGCACTTAGGATGCCAAATTCTAATTTTATTTATTTTTTAACTTTTGTCCATTTTAAAATAATGTTATATGGTCTCTATTGTGACTATTTCATTTAATTTTCTTTTAAACGGCACAATAGTTTTAATTGATTTTGTTCCCTGAGCTGCCTAGGGTCCTAATCTGGGAGAAACGTGGCATAAATAACATGAAATGATATAAAATAATATTTTAAATTCATATATATATATATATATATTGCATGGGAGCTTTGATGCATGCATGCATGTCTGAAATATTTAGGCAAGATCTTATATCAGGTACGCAAGCGTCAAATGCTAAACACTATTACATGTTATCTCCACCAACCAAACAGCTGTATAAAGTGTCAAGCCAAATATTATCACATGCCAAGATCAAACGCCATCTGATATAAAGCTGATAAAAATACAACTCACAAACGTAGCTGTGCCTATGTAGAAGAGAAAACAAGCCCAACAGTTGGGTAGTACCTTTATGATCAACGCCCCAAAATGATGTTTTCCTCCCAAATACCCCAAATGCATCTTTCTCTGTCCTATGACAGTCTATCCCACTACCACAACTGTGTAACTATGCCTACAAATCTGTGGCTTCGATATCACTCTTTGAGTGCATCTGAAGTGGACTGATATCTATGAAAGCTTATGCTTTTAGTCTTAAAGGTGTTGCTAGATTCCTTTCTCTCTCTCCTCTTTCCCCTTTGATGCTGCAACGGACTAACACTGCTATTTCCTTGCAAACAGCTGCCTTCCAAAGATCTAGAGACACAGCAGTGTTAGTCTGGAGTCTCAGCATGCAAAGGGATCTTGTGGCTCCGTTGAGACTAACTGTGCTAAAAAGAAGTTGTGGCATAAGCTTTGGTAGGCTTCCTCAGATGCATGGAGTGAACTGGTGTCCAGGAAGGACCTTTAGAACCAGACAGTATAAATAGCCATAGAGATGCCAAACTTGTGGGTATAGTGATGAGGGGACAAGAAGTAGACCACGTCTGCAAAAGCTTATGCTACACTCAGTCTCAAAGGTGCCACAAGATCTCTTTGCAGATGGATATCCCAAGGATTTGTTTGCAAACACACAAATGATGTATTGCAGCAGCTTGGTTTGCATTAAAAGCAGGGCAACCTAACTGTTTGGGATGGACTGCATGGGAATGGCACTGTCAGCCTATTCCTTACAGATGCCATGATGCAGCCTAAAGGGTTGCGACTGGGTTGAAAGACGCTCGGGGGACGTTGAGCCTGTCCTATAGAGAGAGGCTTCTGACCCACTTCTCGGATCGAGAAAAACAACAACAGCATTTAGTGCGACGGTCCAAAATAGTCAGGCTTCAGGCTTGCTTCCTTGCGACACACACAGATACACAAACACACTGCTTGGCATCTTGTTAGGGAATTATGATGGCATAAATCAGATTAACTGCCATCCTAACTCATTTCTATGGTTGTTGCGTAGGTCGGAATTATATTCCAACCTACACAACGACCAAAATCCCCTCCTAATTCACTTTCAAAGCCATTTCTGTGTTGCTGGAGAGCAAGGAAATGAGTGATCACATATCTAGTACTTTTCTTATAGCTGGATGTACAGCAAGGATGTCTTCTCCAAGGATTTCTGAGGACCACCAGTGATGGCCTCATATGTCCAGCTATAGGAAAATACCCATATATACTCAACTATAAGTCGAGGGCAGGTTTTGGGGCCAAAACTATGGATTTTGTTATGACCCGTGGATAAGTCGGCGGTCAAACTTAGAGGCACGTAACAAAGGATCTAAAGGATGAAGTCAAAGAAAACGATGCCAAAAGAACTTAACAAAATTCCAGCTGGCATAACTGTTAATGTTCATCCTAAAAGTTGGATGGATGAGAGAATAGAGTCAGTCAGTGCTTCCAGGATGGATTATACTCTTGCCTTTCACCTGCTCTCTGTCAACATGGAAATGGCTGCATTGCTTACAAGGTGATTTAAGCGGGGGCTAAACATCATTAGATACAACTACAGTACATGAGACGCGCACCTCTTCCAATGCAATTTCTCAGCTGCTGTTCCACTTCTTAAACACAACCGACTGCATTGTTTTGCAGCAAAACTGAACGCGTTTACCAAACATGTTTGCGTTTAGGTGTTTTCACTGCTGTTGCTGGAAAGGCACGAAATTCAAGACGTTGGAAAGGCAGGGACACCCGCGGCTGCTAAAAATAGAGCATGAGCTGCTGCTGCTGGAGCCAGTTTGGCTCAAGAGACAATGTGCATCCAAGGAAGGCTATGGCTGGAGACAATCTCCTCCAAGCTGCCTCTCACCTATTGACCATTCATCAGGGATGCAAAGCGCATTTGCCCATCTTCCCATCCTTAATGAGAAAGCGTGCCTCTTGGTATCTAAAGATGCTTTGTCAAGGGGAATATATATATATGGAGATATAGAGCATTTCAAGCCATGTTTTTGAAAATTCCTTCTTGCAGATATGTATGCGCCTGTGTATTTGTGCATCTCTGTGATTTAAAAGCCAAAACCAAAAGCTACAAGCAAAAAACTCATATGCTTGATCTGGATCCTAGAAGGATTTTGTGAATCATGCCCTATCTATCTATCTATCTATCTGAGTGTGTGTGTATGTGTGTGTGTGTGTGTTAGAGTGATCAACAAATCCAACTTATTAGTTCAATTAATGTGCAAAATACTTTAGCTTCTTCCTTCCTCGGTGACTTAAAATGAAAGCAAGCTTGTAGCCAAAGTGGCAGTTTAGAGTTGAATGCAGCATCTTGCCTGATGATGAAGAAGAAGCCAGTGGAGCTTTGAAAGCTTGCAACAAGTATATTGTCTATTTTGGTTGGCCAATAAAGGTATCACTGTTAGGTGGATTTTTGTTCTTCCTTCCTCAGTTACTTAAAATAAATGTGAGCTAGTAGCCAAAGTGGCAGTTTAGAGCACACTATCAGTAAGGCCTGTTACAGACAGCCAAAATAAAGCTGCTGTGGAGGTATGGTGTTTCAATGATGCATGCTCCTACAGTCCAGAAGTTGCACCAAAGCCCAGCTCCAGTCCTTGGGCTGCAGCGTAGCTTTGGTGTGGCTTCTGGACTCTTAGGAACGCATGTATCATTGAAACACCATACCTCCACTGTGACTCGAAGCAGCTTTATTTTGGCTGTCTGTAACAGGCCTAAGATTCATAAGTGGATGAAGCATTGCTGTCTTGGTCAAGGGTAGGAAAACTGCAGCCCACAGCCTCTTTGATTTATTCCCGCCTGGAAGTGAGACGATGCCTCATCCAAGCATTTTAGACAAAAGGGGGAAATTCAGGATCCATAGACTCAAGACTTTCATACAACTAGAGAATGATCGTCCATGTAAGAATATTGCTGGACAAAAGGGAACAGCTGGGATCCTACTTTTGGGCTGCACAGCATTCATTTCTGCACGTGGAGTTATGCATTTATTGGGTAACACGCTGGTTGTGCAATTAAGGGTCCGCAACCCTTGTGTTTGGATGCTTCAGGCTGCAGAGCTCAATGCGCAACTGAATGTGCAAACAAATTTACAAGGTTCAACCCTCCTTCCTCCAAGGAACATGGATATGCTGCACTGCACAAAAATGTTCCACTATTTCTGTTAGGGAGTTCATACATACCAAAAAATACTGAACACAACCCCCTTTTTTGTATTAATATTTTTAATTTTTGGTATTAATTTTTTAAAAACAAAACAAAAACCCTTTCCAAAATAAGAAAAACCACAGAAAAGGCAGCAATGGAATAGGCTGGAACTATGGATAACCAGAGTTCATGTAAGGAGAGGTAAAAGGAAGAAGAAACCTTGGCTTCTTATTGTTGTGCACTCAGAAGCAATGTGCTAAAATTGCTGAGCGCAATGTCTCCGTGACCCGGCTGCCATTGAGCGTGGCGTACAATCGCCCTGCTCTTCTTAATCTTCCATCGCTGCCTCCCTCGGGAGGCCAGTGATCTCCTTAGAAGGCATTCAATTCTTTCCAAATCTTCTAGGAAATGAGAATGGCATCAATTTAAGCACTTGTGGCCAGGAGTGGGCAAAATCCCATTCGTGTCCATTTTCGAGCCGATGGTGATGAATATCTTCAGACACACAGAAGAGCAAGTAATCAGGGAAGAACAACGATAGGAACTGGACTGGATTGGGTTTTCAAAGTAGACAAGACCCTGCACAAATCCAGTTGCCAACTCTGTCTCCACATCTACTCTGGAAGCAATATTATGGGGGCTAACAGCAGCCCCCATAACACCAGAAGTGCATTTACGTGCATTTCCCCCAATGTGATATATGCCCTCCTATGCCAGCAATGCCCCGCCACACTCTACATTCGACAAAATAAAGACCGTCTTTATGCAAGATGGACATAAACTGGAGATCAGAAGTGGCGATGCCCCAAAACCTGTCGCAGAACACGTCAACCTCGCCGGACATAAAGCAAAGAACTGACAGGTCAGAGTGCTTGAACAAGGAAATTGCAAAGGAAGAATTGAAAGAGAAAAAGCTTTCATAGTGCTATAACTCTGCAATATTAAAAGCCCCCTTTTCTCTGAAGAGAACATCGCTTGGCACCTCCTTGCCATTCTGAGGGAGCGTCTTTTCCCTTTGGTTGCACTCTTCAGCAAAGCAAACTCCCACTGCCATTATTGTGCTTTAATGGGTGGTCGATAGTTTGACTAACCTTCTGAATGATGGAAAGATCAGAACAGAAAGTTTCATTCCAAAGAAACCTCCTTTCAGGGGGAAGTGAATGGGAAGAAGAAGAGGCTCCTGTTTTTTGCTCGCCTTCCAAGAAGGTATCCGGCTGCTCTTGCTTAGGAAACAGGACGCTTGCTGCATGCATCATATTTTTATTCATGCTGGTCTTTGGATTTAATAATGCAGCATTACGCTGCAGCCAGCTCTCGTTCGTTACATAATTAAGGGCACAAAGCCTTCCATTAGAGGATCCATAAATAACTAGAAGGAATTGGAGCTAGGAGAAATTTAAAAGGACAGGAGCCATTATATGTTTCTTTCCCCCCTCTACAGTTATTCATCTTTCGGTCATTTTCGTATTAGTGGAACGTACCCGGAAATAAAAGGCTAAGACTGATAAAGGCAGCCATAAAGGAACGAGAGAAGACCCTCGAGTTGAAAGACAGATCATTAGATACCAAAGTCAGTCTCATCCAGGGCCATTATAATTCCCATTTCTACGTATGGCTGAGAAAGCGGAACATGGAAGAAAGCTGGCATTAAAAGGATCTGTTCATTTGAAATGTGGTGCTGGAGTATAGTTCTACAGACTCTACATGGGCTGCTAAAAAGATAAATGAATGGGTCTTAGGGAAAAGCAAGCCCGAACTCTCATGAGAAAGCAAGATAACTAGACGGCGGCTGTTGCACTTTGGATGGATCATGAGACGACGTGATTCCTTGGAAAAGACAATGATGCTTGGTAAAGTGGAAGGCAATAGAATAAAGATGGAGACCACACTACGGTTGGATTGATTCAATCAAGGAAGCCACACGGCTGACCTGAGTTTGCCAGACCCAAGTTGGAGGTTTCTTATTCACAGGGTAACTGAAAGTTGACTTGATGGAAAACAACACGAACCAGCAAACCAAAAGAAAGCACATCAGAGAATGAGAATAACAAACCAGATAAAGTTATAATGCATGGGGTGGTGGGTTGGAAACATGGCCAACATCCCGTTTAACGTCTTACGAAATTCCTCTACAGAAGAGGCTGGACATCTGCATTCAGTTCAAGGTTGCAGGACCAGAGTTGGCACACGTGGTGCTAGAGTGTGCACATATGGAGATGTACATGCTGCCTTGCACAGGCAAATGGGTATGCACATTTGGCTGTGCAGCGCTACAATTTCCTAACAAGGCTCCATAATTCCATTTGAGGAAAGTTGCACTTTGTCTCTTCAATGCAGAAGCTTGGCTGGAAAAAAAAAATAATCTGGAGAATAAAGCCTGACCTTGTCTTGAATTCAGCGTCTGATCGGGGAGGGATATCACTCTTTATGTAACCCCATAGGCATTTTATGTTTTGCAAAGGCCAAATCCCAATTTTAACCTTCAGACGACAGGATTAACGGAACAACCTTGAGGGCCGAGCAGAGTACAAATACTGATGCTGACACAAATAGGCCAAATGGCCTTCTGTTTCGCCTACATCCCTAAATTTGAAGCTGTCATTTTGGAGGAATACAACTGGATTGTGGCAAATGTTTGTCCAAATACGGGTTTATGAGGTCTGGATGATCCGGAAAGCTGCCATGGCATTGCATAGGATCCTGTGCTTAGAAAAGGACAACTATCCTCAAGAAACAGAGCACATAGTTCTTCTAGTCATACTGACCCTGTTGCTGCTATTTTTGTTGTCCATAGTCATGCGATCTTGGAAGGGATTGCAAGAACCATCTTTTCCAAACCCCTTGAAGTGCAGAAATACACAAAGACAGCACTCCTGAAAGAGGGCCAGCCAACCTTTGCTTAAAGACCTCCATAAAAGAAGACTTTATCAACCTCCGAGGCAGTTCAGTCCAATCTTGAACAGCTCTTACAGTCAAGTTCTTACTAACGTTTGAATCCATTGCTTTGTGTCCTAGGACTTTATTTGCACTGCTTTCTCTTTCAGATGGATGCTGTGTTTGTCTGTGCATGTGATAAACTACAAGGAGCCGCGCGGGGCACAAGGGGCAGCACATCCCATTTAGTTGAATGGGGCACGCATCCGAGGCGTGCGCACGTCGCTGCACCGCCATGCCACCACATGCACAAGCCCCATTACTTTCAATGGGGCTTGAGCATATGTGGGGTTTTTTATGTGTGCGGGGGTCCGGAATGGATTCACCGCATAAAAAAAGGGTGCACTGTACTACGGTGATACATTCCTGCTAGTCTCTGGAGCCATAGAAAACAAGCTTACTCCTTACTCTACACAATGCTCCAATATTTCATGATGGGATCACCATGTCACCTCTCAACCTTCCTTCTCCAGGCTAAATGCCCCCAACTCTCTGATAGCGAAGGCTAAATATCTCAAACAGTGACAAATCCCAGAATCCCATAGCACCCAGCCATGGCAGTTCGAGCGGTTTCAAACTGCATTAATTCTGCAGTGCAGATGCAGCCAATGTTAGAGTAATGCCGGTGGGGAAATCCACTAACATGCACAGATTTTTCCTAACATTAATGTAATTTAAAAAAATACTGCTGTTTTTGAGGCTGTCTCCTTAATAATTTGGAAATTAATGTTAAGGCAAAACATTACCCCAGGAGGCAGAGTTGGCTGGTAGCCATGCTTTGCTAAAAATGAATGCCTCCGGATATTAATGGTGGCAAGACAGAAATAGTTATCGATCGGTGGCAGAGGTCACCTTGTTTTCCCAGCCCTATGTGAATATTAAGCATCTTGAAGCTGATGTGCTCTTAATATGGGTGCATTTGCTGTGTGTTCACAGAGGCGCTTTGCACATGCAGGAACCACATTAGCTCACGGCAAATAATGGAAGGAAGCCAAAAATGATGAACTTCTCCCGCCCTGGAAAATATTTCCTTCCACAAGCAATAATCTATCATCAAGCCTGTGTGCTAGTGCTACTCTTCCGATACTTCGGCGTCTGCTGTCTAGTTTTTGCTCTTTGCCCCCAGCCATCATTGCTCTGGAAGGGAGAAAATTCATTGCGCTTGCATTTCCCTATAGGAAAAAATCGATTCGCCACCTCCAAAGATTGATGATTGGGACAAAGCACTCCTTGCCTCACAAATCCATACATTTCTGAGCCTAAACATTTGTTAAAAGATGCCCAGAACCACACATATTCTGGCCAAAGGCATGTGCCGGTGGATTATTGCATGCACAGTTGGAGAAGACCCACGGAAGACGATTGCAATGTATGACCACAGCAGCCAGGTTGCTATATGCGCAAAGACGGAAGAAATCAACATTATCAATTATGGAAGAGTGGTTGGGGAAACTGATGCATTCAATGGACGCATTCAATGGATGAATTCAATTGATGCATTCAATGGAAATGGATACGTTCCCCTGTTTGATTAAAGTCACTACTGACGTTTCTCAGGGAGTGGAAATCCCTTACCGACTTTTCGGGGAAAGAAAGAAAATTAATTGGCATCCTTTGGTTTTGATGATAAAGGAAGAACAGATTGTTCAAAGAAGTGAATCTGTTGTAATAATAGAGTCAAACACAATTATAAATTATAGGTCTATATCACTGCTGAACGGAAGATCAGAAGTCATCCTTTTCATTTCTTTTTCTTTATCCGTTTTTGTTTCTATGTTTAGTTCTAGTTTGTTTAAAATTTTGAATATATATATATCACAATCTGCCCTACAGATCCATAGATTCCATCATCCACAACTTGAAAATATTCCACACACACACACACACACTTCCAACAATTTTTCTGATTTTGCAATCCCTCATTTTGCATTTTTATAAGGGGAACTATTTCACTCCACCATTTTGTGCAATGGGACTTGAGCATCCACCGATTTTGGTATCCATGGGGATCCTGGAACCAAACCCCAGCAGATACTAAAGACCCACTGTGTGTGTGTGTGTGTGTATGTAGACAAATGCACACACACATAAGCACTAAAGATCAAGCCAGACAGATCTCAGAGCCTGCTGGGTCACCAAACTGAGACTGATTTTGGCACTGAACGCCAGATAGGCAGAGCTCTTCTGCCAAAAGCCCAGGAAAGTGTCACACAAAGCAATATCAGATAATGACCGCACATACCTCCCAGTCCAGAACCGACGCTTGCCACTGAGCAATCTTGTCAATGTTTTCCAGCCTCCTTTTCCTCTCGTTGATCTGCTGGGTCACATTCCTCATGACGGCAAGGGCTGCAGCCACGTACCTGTAGTCACTGTCCAGCAGGGGAAAAGGGAGAGATATAGGCCATTTTGTCAACTACTTTGCCAATTTCCCAGGGTTGTCTTAAGCAAGGCATGCGCAGAGGTGGTTTGGCCAGTTCTTTCTTCTGAGATATAGCCTTCAGCACCTAATATTTGTTGGTGGTCTCCCATCTTAGTGCTAACCAGGGCAGACCCTGCTTGGCTTCTAAGATCAGGTGGGAATCTGGTGTCTTTAGGCCAGAGTAGTGAGTATCTGGTGACTTGATGGCTCATAGACACATACACAGTGTAGTAGTAGTAGTAGTAGTAGTAGTAATAATAATAATAATAATAATAATAATAATAATTTCCTCTGAAGCAATCTTGCCAAGGAAACCACAGGTTAGGTTTTCCTTAGGGTCATGATAAGTCTGAAATGACTCGAAGGCACACAAACAACACAATAACAACAACAAAGTCTACAGGATTTAATCCTATGGTGGTTAGGGACGCAGTGCTTCAATAATTTCATTCTTGAAGGAGGTAACAAACAATTTTAGCCATTTTTCTTTCTCCTGCAAGAATCCCTTGAAAAAGGCGGTTTTCAAATACGATTTGCAGCTCGGCATTTACTCTGCACAAAATCCGCAGGCGGTGTCTTTGCATGCAAAACCGCATTTTCTGCAGTCGCCGAGTTTTTCTGCGCAGAAAATTGCAATGCCGTTTTCTATGCACAAAAGGGGAGTGCAAATCATGAGGCTTTGCTGACACTTGGGCATCACTGTTGTTGTTGTTGACCATTTCCCAAATGTACGGTCCAGAAAGGGGATTTTATCCCAGCTACAATCATGCCTCTGTTTACTATAGTCTGCCTTGTTCACCCCAGGCAAGAAGCTGCTCCCTGGCCCCTGAGTTATAACCGTCTCTCTTGCTGCAACCTCATTATTTATCCGGATCGCAAATTCCAGTCCAGCGCTCGGCAAGGAATCCGCAATGAGTAACTGATCCGGCAGCCCCTAAAGCCAAAAGAACAGAGCCCAGTCGGTTCAGCTGTGTTGTGACATGTCCATCATGGAGTGACTCAGAGAGCGGCACATGGCAGCTCCGCATGTACTCCATCCTCCTGCCCCAATGAGTTACTTTCACAGTGGGTTCACTGAGATACTCAGGGGATGTTTTTGGCTATGTCTATGCAATTACATTGAGAGCAAATAGCCTCCTTTCAGGGCCAACAAGGAAAACAATGATAATTATTTGTGTGTGTGTGTGTGTGTGTGTGTGTGTGTGTGTGTGTGTCTCATCAGTGTTATCCATTTCCATGTTCTGCTGTCCTCTCCCTTCCAAGATGCATCATACTCATTTCATCTGGATAGACAGGCCAGGTCTCAGGGTCCAAAGTAATTTACAATTACCCTGGGAAAGATTGGTTGCAGGATTTAAAATTGTGCATTTAGCAGGGGACGATGAGTAAAGAGGAGACAATATTAGTAGGGCTCTAAGAAGATGGGCAGGATAGCATGGTACATGCCCATGCTGTCCTGCTGGGACAGCATGATGATGGACAGGCATTTGCATGCCCGCCTGCAGCAATGCCATGGATCCACTGCCACCATGGGCTTTGTATGTGCCTCCACTGATGTGCCTGATAAGAAGATCCTCGTTGTGGTCCATAAGAATGGAAATGGGGCACATGGCTACACCCAGATGGCTCGACACCCCCATCTAAAGTTGTGATGTGGGTCTTCTCAACAGAGACGATGGTGGAGGCAGCCAAGGGTGCACAGGGTCATCTGGTGTGCTGACTGTCACCACCAAGTCTCCTCAGAACTCTGCAGCAAACAGGCAAAGTTTTTAGACCAGGCTAAGACCCCTTTGGCCAGGATCAGGAGGGATCCACCAGATCCGCATCCACTCTACCTGAGGCTAATGGCCCGCGTCATTCGGACAAGATGACAGGAGGCCAAGGAGAGCATTTTGGCCCATGTGTATACAGACCCTGAAGGTGCACCAACGGAAGAGTCCTGCAATACATCTTACCCGGACATCTCTTGGAACTTTTGGAATAGTGTCAAGTTTGATACACAATTTGATGCGTATCGGTTGGGGGATTTGAAGTGCAAAAACAAAAAGTAACTTCTCCAGATTTTGGCTATGTTTCCTCATCTCACTTGTTATCATACAACAGTGTTGGTCCCAGCTGTAGCGACAGCTGCCTCGACATCTCTTTGTGTCTCCCGTGTCATGTTCACAATGTTCCCTTTGCACACTCCAGCCCTAGCAGAGTTGCTCATTTTTAGCACCAAGTTTACTTTGGCTGCCTGCAAGCACCTGGTGCATTCCTCCCACTCCTCAGCATGTCACAGCAATGGCATGCCAACTCATCTTTTTGTTGTTTCTGGGTCGGTTGCCACCACCCGGGCGGCTTTTGCAAACAGAAGACAAAAAATATATATATCAAATAATATGTTCACTAAACAAAGGAGGGAAAAGAGAGATGGCAACCGGGCAGCATTCATTTCTGAGCAGAAGGAAGCTTGGATTCCTAATGGTTAGGAATCCTGCAGGGAGCCAGAAGCAGAGGAGACAAGCGACAAGATGATTGACTTATCTTTTGTGAACTTACACAGTTTTGTTCAAATCTGGTTTCCCTGTCCATCATGCTACTCCCTTTCACATCCCTACATGGTTTCTGTCTTGCTGGTTTTTCATTCCCATACTACTTATTTAGGGCTAAATATATTATGCGAACTGCTGTAAATTTTCACACATTCACATCAACATTTAATTGTCCACACTTTATTGCACAAATTTGCATCTATTTGCGCTCCTCCTGCCGAAAATGCACATCCGTCTGAATGCATATGAAGCCAGTTCCTTCCTCTGAAATCTAGCCTCCAGCGCTTGATATTTGTTCCTGTTCCAAGTAGCAGACATATATGACCAGCAACACTGAGTTCCAGTCCAGTTCACCCATTTTCATCCTGCCTTGACCCGATCCGTTCATTCATAAGATGAGATTTTAGGATGAGCTTCAGATGGATTAGCAGAACGGCAGAGGAAAAATGTTGGAGGACAAATCGGTTGGGCCATATGGAGTAGTACTATGAAACTGTTCCCTAATGGAGAGTCATGGCTCCTCTTCGGTACTTAAACAGGAGAGACGGCGAAAGATAGGGCTCCTTGCCAACCCCCGTTTGACTTTGAACGATCAGAACGATGGCTTCCAAGCCGCCGTCGCAGAAAGTATTGTAAGACTGTAAAGGCGGATGGTTGGAAGAGGACGGAATAATGACTGTAGGAAATGGCTAAAAGCAGCTAACTGAAATAAATGGCACTAAAAGCCTCATTTGCCTGATTTAGTGCCCTTTGCTGTCCGCTATGGCTGTCTTTTGAGGGCCTCCTTTACTATTCCTGACGGAGTTGGAACTGGAGATGGGAAGCATTTCCAAAAAAACATTAGATTAATAGACAGACCATGTGCTTTTCAAGTCTTGAGAAACCCTGACAAGAAGGATCCTGGACAGATGAGAGCCTTTGCAGTTCCTTGGCTTGAAATATGCATATGGTTTTTTATTCCTGTGCAGAAAGCAAGTTTCCTGCATAGAAAATACTGTTTTCTATGCAGAAAAATAATGACATTTGTACATCTGTGCAGAAGATGTGCAGAAAAGAGGGGCTCGGTGGCCATCTTTTGGGAGTACTTTGATGGTATAGTCCTCCATGGCAGAAAGGGTTGGACTATATGGCCTTTGGGGACTCTTCCAACTCTGTGCTTCTATGGTTCTATGAAATGTTCCTTATATATTGCTCTTTTATTATAATCACCCACATATGCTTCTCCTTTCCCTTGGAGAGCATGGCTTTCCCAACCATGGATGTTGTTAGATAACTCCCATAATCCCATAAATTGAGGAAGATGGGAGTTGTCGACAAACCAAGATGTGAAGACCCAGGATTGGCAACATCACTTTTGGTTTATCAGAGAAAAGAACGAAGCTTTTGGGGGTAAAGAAGGTTCAGCCGAACGGCTGACTCACCGGAAAGTGAAGCGCTCCTACCTTCAGCCTTAGCTTTGAAGAGGCTGGTCTAATGCTTTGGAATTAGGTGGCTTTAAAATATTGAAATCGCTTGTTGTTTCTATGTTTGCTAGAAGTCACCTTCAGAGCAAAGAGCCCAGGGATTTAAATATTTCATGTGAAAAGAGAAAGAGAGCAAGGCTGCGAACTCTTCACTTTTGCAAATTAGCTCAGTCTCTGTGTCGAATTTTCCTTTTTTTAAGGAAAACAAAATCCAATTATTTCCAGGAGAAAAAAGGATTGAGGTGAAGAACGCCAGAGATGGCAAAGCTACAAAAGAAGGGGGTCTGTATCCTCCAGCTGTCCTGATTTAGCAGCCACAGTCCCCATTTTAATCCTCTGCCGTCCCACATTTTCAGCTGCTTATAAAATGCCCCGGTTTCTCTCTTTCCTTCTCCTACTTTTCCCTTTGTCCTCAACTTGCATCAACAATGTCAAAACTGAGTTATTATTGGAGAACTACATCCCCGACCACCATAACCTAAGGCCTCATTCCCACTACCTTTTAAACCAGATCGCAATTCGGTTTGAACAGGTTCAAATGATCCTGGTTCCCACTTAAATCAAATTGCTGAAGCGATTCGGAGAGGGGGGCCATGCACCAGACCCATTTAACTTGCGTCTTTTTGACGCTGATGTTTTCCATGTCTTTTTGGATAAATCGATTCTGCATAAGTGTGGACCAGATGCGGATCGAAATCGATTTAAATGTGCCCTTCGGCCAGCTGGAGCAGGTCCATTTTGAATCGATTCATTCGTGAATGTGAACCACAAGTGGGTTATTTTACAGTGAAAAAATGCGATTGGGTCAAATGTAGTGGGAACCACGCTCCGCTGTCAAATCGATCCATCGATCCGGATCGCAAACCACCTTTTTTGTAAGTGGGAATGAGGCCAAAGATGCCATAGACTTATTGTTGTTGATGTTGTTATGTGCCTTCAAGTCATTTTCAGCTTTCAGAATAGGTTTGCCATGGACTTCCCCTGAGGCTGAGACAGTGTGACTTGCCCAAGGTCAACCAATCAGGGATGTAGCCAAGGGGGGGGGGTCCTTGGGGTCTGGATCCCCCCCTTCCATTAGATAAAATGAATGGTGTGTGTCGCTGTGCCGCCGCACCCAAGTCCCTTTATAATGGTGGCACTTAGTCTGGACCCCCCCTTCCCAAAATCCTGGCTACGTCCCTGAACCAATGGATTTCATGGCTGAGCGGGGAATCGAACCTTGGTCTCCAGAGTTGCAATTTAAAGAGGTATAATATTTAGAAGAGAGCCTGGATCCCTCCCCAAACTATCACCCCTAGGATTCCACAGGATGGAGCCGGAATGGTGAAAGTGGAACCGTAGTGCCATAATTCTGTAGTGGGAAAGGACCCATGATCTTGACTGTCAAAAAGGTGAGGACAATTAGGAAGGGCTTTTCGTTCTTAGGGCTCCATTCACACTGGAGAAATAACCCGGTTTGGCACCGCTTTAACTGCCCTGGCTTAAGGCTATGGAATTGTGGGAGTTGGAGTATGTTGTGGGGTCCAGAGCGGAGCATGTTGTGGGTCCACTCTGGACCCACAAAAAACTCCAGCTCCCAGAATTCCATAGCCTTAAGCCAGGGCAGTTAAAGCGGTGCCAAACCGGGTTATTTTCCCAGTGTGGATGCAGCCTAGGACACTTCCAAAAGTTGCTCATCCTAAGAATCCACATTTCCAAAGCTCTGGGGAGGCAAAGATGAAAACACTGTCCTGTTTGCCTCTGGGGTTTAGCCCGAAATGCAAGCGCACCCCAGTCCAAACCCACTGCACATACCTGTGGTCCTGGGCTGTGTACTTCAGCAGTTCTGCCAGCTGCAGCGGGTATTTGCAGATCTTCTGTACAGGTGTCAGGAGGAAGCCATCAATGGCGATATCTATCATCTGCTGCAAAAGGCGGCACGCTTCGAAGAAGTGCTGGTACCTGCCATCTTTCATTAGCTTGGAGAGCTCCATGCAGGCGTCCAAGTGATTGTTACAGTACTCCGAATAGATCCAGAAGCCATCTTGCTACAAGGAGGCGGGAGACAGAAAGTGCAAAGAGACAGGTGGAAAGAGACAGGTGTATGAGACACATCATAATGAATCACCTACTCAGCTTATTACCATCAGAAAGAACAGATATTTCCCCCCCACAGTGACATAAAGAAGTACGAGGCTGCACCATCCGACAGTCTCATGCGCTCCGCTGCATCACCATGATCCATGATTTGCTAACTAGAAAAGGTACAAGAGTTTTGTTCAATATTGAGCCTGGCAACCCTTGAATCAGAGCAAAGGTCTATCTCTTCCAACCTCATGTTACCTAAGGGCTAAACTCTAGAAATCCCATAACAAAGGGTCAATAAGACCCTTCCACTAATGTTCTCCTTCCAGCTTCTAACGCATCAGTTCAACTGCCTTGAAGGATGGAAGCTGGATTAATATCTAACCTTCCTTGCATGCATTTTAGTCCAAAATGGGGATAGGCAATAGTGAGAAGGATGATTTCCAGTTTTCAACCCTGTTGCGAGTTGCACCATCATGTTTGGCATACACTGGAAATGGAGACCATTTGGACCATTTTAATAATAATAATAATAATAATAATAATAGTTATTTGTATTTCCTGCCTCTCCCTGCGGATCGAGGCGGGATTACAGCATAGATAAAATTACAAAGCCTAGTAAAATACAATATAAATATAAACCACAATAAAATGCATTAATCCCTAACCCTTCCAGCATGAAATAAATTCAACAACAAATAATCACATCAGTGATTCTGTTTCTGTGTCTGGGGGGCTCTGAGCCATAAACCACTTTCCCGGGTCATTTTGGACATTTTGGGAGCCTCTGCTATGTTGCTAAGGGTGCATAAAGTTACATAATGTGGGCCATGATACACAATTCTGGACATTAAATCATCATCATCATCATCATCCCAAACTAGGTTTTCTGTTTGTAGCCACCCACACCATCACATCTCATGAGAAAATGAACTTGACAGATCCACCCACCCCTTGTCTAAATCGTGTCCTTGGGTTACGTTTTGCAAATGGGCCTCTCCTTCCTTCCTTCCTTCCTTCCTTCCTATCTATTCATTCTTTCTTTCCTTTTCTTGATCCAGAAGCCTGGTGTGCCTTTTGCACACTCTTCCTACCCAGCTCCATTTTCTTAGGTGGCTCTGACCACAAGGTTTCCTTATGTTCTCTCCTTTTGGACACTGACAGCTGAAGTTAAATTTTCTGACCTCGGCCGAAAGAGCCCCGCTTGGAGCAAAGCCATCACATCCGCAGATGGGTTATGACAGTCTCCTGGTCGGCTGTTGCACAGAGTTTGCTCATCATCATTGCTATATGGCCTCTGCTCTAAAGGCAGAGGAATTGCCATGCCATGCTTGGGAGCAAAATCCAAAGCGGCACGGGGTGCAGCTACTTCTGCCATCACCAATCCATCTTGTAACAACAGCTACTGAAATGGCCTCTTCCACACAAACATTAACGGTCTAGTGAAGGATTTGAGCAATGCCCAGCAGATGAACCTTGAGCTTATAAAATGAGATTTTCTAACAGCTCTGCAACCTCACTGCCTGGCCAAGTTGCTACTAAAAGGAACGGAGTTACACCTAAGAAGAAAGACCCAACACCCTTCGCAGCAGCATCCTCTTACATAACAACCAGGAGAGCACTCTTCTCCCTCAAGGAAAACAAGTGAAAAAAGCAAGGCTGTGTGACTTCTTTATAGATATATTAAAAAATCCCTTGATCCATTTGCAACACCAGCCAATCTTTCAGCTCCTGGAATGTGTGTTTTATGTAACTGGCAAGGAAGGCTGGGCTGGAGGAACCAGACAAGACAACCTATTTCTTGTGTGTATGTGTGCATTACACAGGTTGTGTCTCCCTTATCCAAAACGGTTAGGACCAGAAGTATTCTGGATTTGGGAATATTTGCATCTACATAAGGGGATATCTTGGGGTTTAAATTTTGTGTACACTGAAGCATCAGAAAGCAAAAGCGTCTCTACCTCAGTCAACCATGTGGACAATTCTGAATTTTGGAGAATTTCAGATTTTTTAATTCCAAATAAAGGAGATTCAACCTGTATGACCAAATGCCATAACATGTGAGGGGCTTTGGGCCAACTAGGCTTCAGATGTAAGGACTGCAATGCCCATGATCCTTTGCCACTGGTTATGCTGGCTAGGACTCCTGGGAGCTTAAAGCATCCGCTGGGGCAGAGGTTTGCCTGAGATCCTATGTCACAGTCTATGTTTTGTAACTTTACAAATCTGTAGCTATGTTGCAGAAATCCAACAATGAGTTGCAAAGATGCATATCTGGACACCAGCAAGTGTGCTTGCTCCATGAACATTACCCACTTCTGATGTGCTTTAGTCACTTGTGTACATCTGGCACTCCTGATGCACATCTGGCACTTTTGTTGTGCTGGCACTTCCCAGCCAGTTGCTGGCTGTTTATTGGGGAACAACCTGATGTGCATTGGTGGCCATTGTGCATTGGTGCCCATTGTGTGCCAGGCCACGATACATCAGTCACCCCACTGGCTACCATTGCACAAGGGACGGCTATATGGTGTAACATCACAGCAGCCCCGAGGTGAATGTAAACATTGCAGAACGAGTCAATTCAATTTTGCAGAGGCATCAGGCCATTTACGGAGATGTAAAACCTGATCGGAATAAGAAGAAGAACCTCCTAACAGCCATGCTGCTTGGCACATTCTGGAATCTGAAGTCCAAAAAAAGTAACTTTTCCCAGCCCAGAGCCCATCTTTCTATGTTAAAAAAAAAAATCAAATGTGAAAGTATCTGCAATACTCGGGATCCCTTCTCATGGAGAGCTTGGCTACTCGAGTTGTAATGTCACCCATCCTCTTACTGGGATACATTTCTGGTTCCTAAAACGTTTACATGTCGCTCTTCCCTAGATTTTCCCCTTCTTTGTTTCTACATTACATTGATTTTTTTTTAAAGGCTCACAAAATTTCCTTTTCTGTATTTTCTTTCAAATTAAGAGCCGAGGACAAATCCAGGTGCGTCAGCAACCTTTGGCTCTCTAAATCCCACTCCAAGCATTAATCAGAGAGATCTAATCAGGTCAGCTTGCCTTGGAATCTGCGAAGCTCAAATCCTTCAAACATCCCTACATATTTGATGCTGCAAAAACCTAGTCTCTGGCTGCTGCATTCATTTGCATCCAGACAACTTGCTCTGGATGATCAAGGCCTGAAAAAGCCGTCTATAACATTTCCAATTCAATGCGGCAGTGAATACGCTCTGGGCTTTGTTCCGAACTTTAGATGGTTTTTAAAAAGGGTTTGGGAGGCTTTGGGTAAGTGGAGAAGGGTCTCAGGGGCCACAAAAATGAGGCCCAGGGGTCATCCTTCACAATTGCACAATTATGTTTGGTGGAAGATGCCACCCCAGTTTTAGGAGTTTATCACACAAAGGAGATTGGGAGTGAATATCTTGGGGAAATTGCGTAATTACGCGTGACGATTTCACATGACGTCACCCAAAACCTGCCATTAAAACAGTCACAAAGAAGCATTGACGCGCACCTTTTTACTTTCGGGATTTCAGCAACAACACATTTCCAATATCACTTTATTCACACAGTTGCGTGTGATCGTCATTTGTGCAATTACTCTCCATCCCTCCTTCATTTGAGGGCTGCTTTAAATGCGCTTTAATCTCTCTTTAATGCTGAAATCAGCCCCAGTGTGATAAACTCCTTAGTGCTGAAATATGATTCAGCTAAAAAAGCAGCTTTGGTGACACTTATCCCACAATGCCACTTCAGTGCAAGTTTTGAACAGGGTAAGTCCTGAATTGCACATTACAAACCCTGTGGTTTTTGGAGACTTTTCTCTCAGCAAGACCAAAATCGCTAAAATTACTCATTGAGAATAAAATGAGTGAAGAATTCCTTCCCTTGTGCAGAAAAGGGGAAGAAAGAGTCGTCTTGTCTCAACTGCAGGCAGCCAAATATATTGAGACAGTCTCACAAAGACTTACATGCTCCAGGAAACATGGACCAATTTCACTGAGATGCGGATCCTCGTTGTTGTACTGCTTCTCCAAGTCCCTCACGAAGCCCATCTGGAACCGGTAGATGTCCTCAATGTTGCCAAAGATGATCTTCAACTGCTCATCGCTGAACATGTCCCTTCTCTTCCGACACTGCTTTAAGTAACCCTGCAAGAAGACGTAAAACTCATTCATTCATTCATTCATTCATTCATTCATTCACTCACTCACTGAATTATGCTCTATTTTCACCAAAACTGGGACTCTAGGCTGCTTGGAGAAAGCGCACAGAAAGACCTTATATAAAAACGTAAATGAAGTCATTGGCTAGAATCTCATCAATTATTCCCCAATGGAGTGGACCTATTTAATCAACTATGGCTACATAATGCAGTTTGACACCATTTTAACTGCCATGGCTCCATCTTTTGGACTCCTAGGACTGGTAGTTTGTTGAGACACCAGAGCAGAGAAGGCAAAATATCTCGCAAGACTACAAATCCCAGGACCCCATAGCTTTGAGCCATGGCAGTTAAAGTGGTGTCAAACTGCATTGATTCTGCAATACAGCTGCAGCCTAAGGAACAGAGAGCATCAACACAGGTAAAATCTAATGAATTTAATAGTCTGTTATAATTGGGATTAACATAATTTAGGCCCTTGTTAAAATGCTGGAAACAACACATGGTTAAAAGTCCTTGCCATCAGTTTTTTAAAGGTCTCTCAGAACAGAAGTGTTTTCTCTTTGCAATGGAAAGACAGTAAGCAGGGAGCTATCCTAGGCTGCATCTACACTGTAGAAATAATGGAGTTTGACACCACTTTAAGTGCTGTAGCTCTGTTCCATGGAAACTGGGGACCTGTAGTTTTACAAAGGCTTTAACTGGAATGGCAACCCCATTGCTGAGTAAATTTGGGGATGAGCTTCCCAAGGGCTGAATACACATCATGCACAGCCAGAAGGGTTTGTCCAGTGACTTTATTGCCGTTGCGTAAGAGGGATGTCATACGTCGGTCCTCCGTTTGTCAGTTTTGCTCAGATTCAAGGGATAGACAACCGACTGAGGATCTGATGCCGGAGAAGGCTTTGCTCAGCGGTGGGCCATAAATAGCCACCGAAGCATGTCCCTTCGAAGTACTTTTCCATGTAATCCCTGTGGTATTCTGCAAAGTCGGGGAGGTAAAGTGCTAAGTTTGGAAAACCTCAGACACAAAGAGTCAGGAGATGCGATGCAAACCCATCGCCGATCATCCGCCTCTTGCTGGAAATGTGGGAAAGGATATTGGATGGATGGCTTACGGCCATGGTGGCATCTGCGTGTGCATGTGTATTTTGACATGTTTTAAACCGTTTTAACTCTGTGCTTTTAGCAGAATTGTTACATTATTTAAAAGGGGAAAAATGTGTAATAAGATTACAGATGCTTCCTGTTGTCGTTCTGTATCTTCAAGCTGATTCTGTTTTATGGCAACCCCAAGGTGCGAAGGGGAAACTAACAGGGATAACCCAGAAAAATGTGTGCATCACTTTTGCATTGTGCGCCTTGGCCCTAGGAAATGTCTTCCGGAAGAACAAGCTGACACTGTGAAGGTTGCATGGTTTATCTCATTCCCAAGGGATGCTGGATTTGGTCATTTAGCAAGGACTGGGGAAAGGTGGTTTACCTTAACAGAGGTTGTACATAGCCAACCAACACTTTGCCTATGGTCACAATCTCTATGAAATTTGTAAACCTGATGGACCTTTTGCAGCACAGTTGTGACTTGGAAACCTTGACAAACTACATTTGGGGGAATGAGTTCATGGCTCCAGGCGTCTGCTTTGTTCATATTCTGGAAGTTGGATCCTTCATTCAATACCATGGCCTACCCATCTTTTCTGGTCTGGCTTGGAGAAGCAATTCCACATCAGGCAAACCGATCAAGTGGTTTTCTTGGCGAGATTTGTTCCAAGGCGGTTTGCCATTGCCATTCCTGGAGGCTGAGAGAGTGTGACTCAGTTGCAATACCCAAGAATGTTGCAAAAGCCAAGAAGGGAGTTGAACCCTGATTCCCCCAGAGCCCTAGTCCAGCACTCAAACCATTCCTCCACGCTGCCCTACTATCCTAACAGTACGTGGTTTTCAATTGTTATGTCGCCTTGGGTTCTGCATCAGGAGAAAAGGAGGACGGACATCAAATAAGTGATAAACACATAAATAAGATTTTATTTTCCAACACTGAAGAAGGTGGCAGCACATTATTTGAAAGCTAAGCATGAAGTCAGGATGGGAAGACTGTTCACGGTTTGCAAAATAGGTTTCCTGACCATTGGAACCCCCTGTTGACAAGCTTCACAATTTTGTTATCTGATGTCCCAAAATGTTGTGTGGGAATTATTTTGCAGTGCAATTTTTCTCCCTTGCTTTCTGCACAGAATTTTTTTCCCCAATTGAAAGCATGCATTTTTCTTCTGCAAAATGATCCTTGTGCAACACTTTGAGTAAGAGAAGAATAAGGAGAACATGGCAGCCATTAAATGCCAGTGTGACGCAGATGCACATTCAGTTGTGCGTTCAGTTGGGCAGAGTTGTCATTCAGCACAAAGACTGCACAGCACAATTAATACATAATTTCACATGCACAAAAGCATGCAACATAACCGTGATATAGGCTTTAGGCTAAACTTTCTTGTTTCCCTTGCAACAATATTGTGCCAGCTTTCACATAACCCAAAAGCACCCCATTTGAGTGGCATCTTGATGAAGCTGTCCCTCTTCCATTTCTTTCTCTCTTAGCTGTGTCGCATTTGGTTTCGTACACCTAATTTGGGCAAAATTGTGTTTTCTCGTCTCCTGCTTTCCCGAAATGGGAGCTGGGCTGCTGTTTTGCAAATGGGGACATTTCATTGCAGTCTTCTTCAGTTTTTTAAAACATCTCAAAGGTTTGTCAGTACACTACCTTCCGGCACAGTTTCTCATTTCGATTCCATTTGGGATAATAAAGAGCTGAGTGTGAGGCCAGGCAATATCGTTTGCTGTGACACGGCAAGTTTAATCGCGGGCCGGCTGGAGCAATTCCAACACAGCCGTCCGCCTCACAAAATATGCCACCCAGGAGACGCAGCTGAAGTACCAGGCACCTTGGCGCTCTGCATTCAAAGATCTCCCCCCTTTTCTAATGTAAAAATACCCAAAGATGGAGAGAAATAAGGACAAGCCCTAGATGTACTCTCTCATCAAAGGAGTTTGCATGCCTCCAATACAAATGATATGGACTTTAAATTGATCTGTTTCTGCAATGCTTTCCAAAGGTGATTTGCTGTTCCAAGAGGTAATTTGACATATCTTTCTTGGTCAGGGAAAAGGCAGAGCCTTCCTAAATATCAGACCTTAGAACCATAGAATCACAGAGTTGGAAGAGACCGCAAGGGCCCTGATCCAGTCCAACCCCATCCTGCCATGCAGGAACTCTCAGTCAAAGCATTCCCAACAGATGGCCATCCAGCCTCTGTTTAAAGTGCACTTCTTCCTATGTAGGTCTGCCTAAGAGAGCGAATGTGGTGTAGCGGTTTGAATGTTGGACTACAATTCTCGAGGCCAGGGTTCAATTCCCAGATCAGTTATGGAAACCCACTGAGTGACCTTGGACAAGTCACACTCTCTCAGCCTCAGAGAAAGGCAATGGCAAACATCCTCAGAATAAATCTTGCCAAGAAAGCCCTATGATAGGTTTGCTTTAGGATCGCCATAAGTCGGAAATGACTTGAAGGCACACAACAACAAAGGATTGCCTAAAGACTGAGATCTGCTGGTGGAAATCTCTTCTAGTGGGAGCGATATACTTTGTGGAAACTTGGGACAGGAGCTTGTCTGCTCTGGTCCCCCCCGAATGCAGAAGGTCCTTTGAAGGCCTGGTTAGTACCAACACTGGTTTCATTCTGGCACCACGTTAAAACCAAGAAAGCCTTTGGGGGCCTAATGATTGCATCCAGATCGGTACAGTCAGCCCTCCGTGTCCACGGATTCTGTATCCACGGATACAACCATCCATGGCTTGAAAGCATTTTTAAAAATAGGAATTCCAAAATCTTGATTTTACCATTTCATATAAGGGGCACCATTTGACTACACCATTGTCTTTAATGGGACTTGAGCATCCATGGATTTTGGGATCCACGGCGGGGTCCTGGAACCAAACCCTAGTGGATACCAAGGGCCCACTGTATATACACAGGGATTTACTTGTTTTAACTTTCTTATTTAAATCATTCCATGGTTTAATATTTTTAAAATAAATCTTTGAACTATTTTTATTGTCTTAAATCTTTATGCTCTGCTTTCAAGTTATTTGTAAACTGATTTTACCATCAGCTGCTTGGAAATCTTCCGGTGCAGAATGGCAAATAAATAATCATCAGTCCATCAATCATTAGTCAACCATCCATCCATCATCTACTCAGCCATCCTCAACCCATCCATCCATCCTTCCAACCATCCATCCATCCATCCATCTGGAAGGGTGAAGGGATTGACACTCATGGAAACAGTCTTGGGGCCACATCTGGCCCTTGGTCTACGCTTTTCCAAACTTGTGCGCCATAGACTTTGCTAGGTTTCTCTAGACTGGATGGAAAGAAAGGAATGAGGGCACCTCCTTCAACGGTGCAGTGGATTTTGCCCAAAGGTTGGGAATGGTTTTTGAAGCCTAACTTCCAGAACCCCCAAAGCAAGCCCAGCCACAAAGGGAAAGGAACAAAGGAAATGGATCCCTTTTGAGTTTAAGACATCTGGAGCTTCGTGGAATCGATTCTGCGGAGACTGGAAAGAGGGTTGTTAATTTTTAAACTGGCCGAGGGCAGGAGCTCAAAGCGGATGGCTTTGATTGCAGGCCTTTTTGAAGGGCATGAAAGAAAAGGGCGTTGAAGCTCGGCGCAAAGCCGGGGTGAAGAAAGGGAAGGGAGTTTTTGTTGCTCGCTGACTTTCGGCATTTTGTGATGTTGCCTTTTAGCAGTGCCGTCCTGGAAGTGCCATGGTCGCTGGGGCATATGGCAGCCCTGGCAAAGTATACAAGCTGTTCTCAGCCTTTTTGAAGTGGATTTGAAGCTGGAATCAGGAATGCAAAAGGTTCACATCAACGGACCGCAAAGGTGTTTAATTCATGCAAAAATGTCCACGCTCTCAAAGCCGGGAAGAAGTGCTCCTGGCCTTTAAGAATCAACATGGACCCCATAACATTTCACAGATGGAAACCAGGACATGTTTGACCAAGCATCATGAGAGTGTGGTCAAGAGGACAACCTACTTTACCAGGCATCAGTTCTATGGGGAGAAGGAAGTCAATGACATCTCAGTTAGGTTTGGGGCAGCAGTCAGATCAGGAGAGAATAGTGGCCTGTATCTTTTGCAGGTTGCACTCCTAAAGGTATGGCGTGTCTGTCAGCAGATCACTAGTTTCATACATGAACCTGTGTGAATTTTGTGCACTGCAATTTGACCAGAGCTTTCTGTTTACTCAAACGTATACCAAAAGTGAGCTCATTTGAGACTGCCAACAACCCTGTGAAACTGATCAGACATAGGGTGCATCTACACTGTAGGAATGAAGCAGTTTGGCATCCCTTTATAACTGCCAGGATTCCATTGCACTGAATCTTGTGAGAAGGCTAAAGCCTTTGTAAAACTACGAACCTAAGGATTCCATAGGATGGAGCTATAGCACTTAAGGTGCTGTCGAACTGCATTATTTCCACAGTGTAGATGCACCCAGAGAGATGGTAGTTTATTCAAGATCACCCAATGCACTTCATGGCTGGGGAAGGAGATGGATCATGGTTAAAGGTGGGCATAGTGCAGACAACAAACATTATGTGGCCTCTGGACTCCACTTTTGTGGCTTCTGAAACCCCCATTTTTTTTTCTTTTGGGGGCAATTTTTGCTCTTAAAGCACACAGAAAGGCTCCCCATGTGAAAACACATGAAATTACCCCTATTTCATTGGCCTAAACATCCCAGAGCCCCATGCTGTTCCCAAATACCTCCATTTTCTTCTGTGGCCCCTCTCAAAATGGAGAGTCACCTCCTGCTGCCATTTTGAGAGTTAAATGGAGATATTTGCTCTTGCTTTGGAATGTGCAACCGCCAGAAGGATCTGGGGGGAAATTGTCCCCTGTCTCCCCTCCACAGTCGCCCACTTCTGTCCTTGGTCCATGTGCTCCAACCATCCATCTGTACCTCTAACACTTTCACAGAATGATCAGGGAGATGGGTGCCTACCTCGCAAATGTCCTTCAGATGCTTGATATAGTGGCGCTCCGTGCTCATGATTTCGTTGATGACATTGGCTCTCATCTGGTCTCTGTTCTGGAGGGTCCTGCCGAGACAGAGGCAGTCTGCAGCATTGGAGTCCAAGTGTCCATTCTGTACTTCGCTTGGCCCTTCCTCAACTCCATCTTCTTGGTTGACCCATAACTGCCAGGGAAGACAATGCAATGAGAGGACAACACCAGTTTTAGGATGTGCATTCCAATGCCTGGGCATGGCTATGATTTCCGCTAATATCTCCCTATATAAGCCTGCCCACTTGCTGAGACCTTTGGGGAGGCCTTGTTTTGGTCCCACAAACTTCACAGGCATGTTTGGCAGAGGGCCTTCTTGGTGGTTGCTCCCAGGATTTGAAACTCCATGGCTCCCTCTTTCCTATCTTTCAATCAGCAAATGAAAACATTTCTATTCTGACAAGTTTTTAGGAACTCACTCTCAGGGCTTTCTATAGTGTGCTGTTTTAATGATTTTTTTTAAAATCCTTATGCGTTTTTAAGATATTTGTTTCAAATGAGTTGTAATTCCATGTGAATTGCATTTTAACAATCATGATGGTATATAGCTTTTTAGGCTGTTGTTTATCTCAGTCTTTTAAATCCACCTTGAATCTCAGGTTTGGGGGAAAGAGAGGATGTAAAGGAACACATCTTGCCAAGAAAACCCCACGACAGGTTCGCCTTAGTGTCACCATGGGTTGGAAACGACCTGAAGGTGCACAACAACAAACAACAACATGACATGAATCCCAGCTTTTAAAGGAGGAAAAAAATTCTGATCCCAACATTATTTTGAACTCAGTTCCAAGTATGTTGTTGTACTGGAGTTGTTGCTTTCCAATGCAACTTCCCATTCCGCTGTAGGTGAAACGTGCAAAAATGAAGGTGCAAGAAGCACATGGGCTAAGATAAGCATAGAAATCACACTCAGTGTTGAAACAAATTTCAACAGATATTCAATTCTCATAACTTAAACTTACTGTAAGTATGACGCTGCTATGGCTGCATCTATTAACAAGGTGTACCTTCGGAACGACTGTCTCCTTTTAAGTCGCAAAAGGTTGCATCAACCTTTTCTTTCCCACCCGGTACGTTCTCCGCTTTTTCCAGCTTATGATTAAGTTTTGCTAAACAACCTTCCTTTTTATTACTGCGCCAGTGTTTTCTCTTCCTACAGAGTGCCTGGAAAGGTCAAGAAATGGGAGATGGCAGAGACAACCCACGCCAGTTTCGCAAGCCGCAGATTTAAAGAAGCAGCAAACACACACCAAAAATGCTCTTTTCTAAAGGAAACGAGGGAGGGAAAAAAATAGAGGACGGTCTTTGGAACAATAAAAAGTACTAGTATTTCATGAGAGGTAAGAAAGTATTAATATTTCGTTGGGGTGAGAAAGGGAGGGAATTGCAGCATGTAAAATCTGGAGAAGAGAAAAGAAATTGGAAAGGATTCTTTCAAGATCTTCTCTTGCGGGATCATTCAATCTTTAGGGATCTTTTGCACATTACACAAAAATAAGACCTTCCTCTTCAATTTGCTGGATTAAGTTGCGGAGTGTGCCAAGATGGATAGCGACCGATGGGGATTTTGTTATTAGCATATTAGTATATTATTTCAGTATTTCAATATTTTAGTATGTTATAGTGTTGTGCGTTTTTGTTCATTTTTGATTGTATATGCTCCGATGTACCACTCTTTGGTGGAAAGGGTCTTATAAATAAATGTTGTTGTTGTTGTTAACCTGGGACGGAACAGATTGTCACCCATTTCTCAACTGGGTTTTTGTATTTGGTGTTCTGAAACCCTTCAAAGATATATGAAGGAAGAAAAATAGTACCCACAACTTTGTGGAAACGACAAATCCCGTAGCAATGAGCCATGGCAGTTGGAGCAGTGTCAAACTGCATCAATTCTGCAGCCTTAGAACTCTTATATTAGCTCTGTTTGCAAAAGTGGTGCCAACCTGGATGATTTCTGCAGTGCGGATGCAGCCAAACTGAGCCTTTCTGGCATTTAGAGAAGTTGATTTCTAACGTCCCAATGGTGTTAGACTGAGCATTAAACCAGAAACTTTGGCGAAGCAATAAACCAACCCTAAATAAATATATATATTAAAAAAGAACAACCTCCCAGAACAGTACTTTGATTTTCCCCCCACCCAACTAGTTACATAAGAACTCCGTCTCTTGACTACTAACACTTTGTACCTTTCCCAGGATAGTACAGCGGAGGGAGCCAGCTTTAATGTCTTGGGTGATGAAGCAGAAATGAAGTGCAGAGAATACGGCTGTCCGCTTCTGTTTTTAGGTCCTGATGCATCGAAGGAGGAATGGGGGAGGTATGGCTGTGAAAGCTCTTCCTCCACAATGTTGAGCCTATCAGGGGCAATGCCAGGGTCAAAGGAAACCAGTGTTGTAAAGGGCAATTTTGACCTGGCAGCAGGCTGCAACTGACCCCTTTGTCCGGTGGCAACTCAAGCGACCGAGACTGAAAAGGATTTCGATTGACCAAACCGAAAAGACAGACAAGCTTTTCAGAATTTTGAAGATGTAAACCATGTGGCCAAGCAACACCAGCATGGTCATGATGGTAATAAGGAAGAACACACAAGCTAAGAGAGGTTCCAGCAGTTTGCTTTTGACTAAGGCAATTGGGAAGATGTTTCCCTAACAGGGAGTGATCTAGTATGTAGAGAGATCTTGTAACCCCTTCGAGACTAATGGAAAGAAAGAGGTTGGCTGCATGAACTTTCCTAGACTATAGCCTACTTCCTCAGATGCATCTTAACTCTATACTTTTAAGTCTCATGGCCTCCAAGCTCCTAGAGATCATGTGGGGTCATAATGTTTTTGGGTCTGTAGGTGGTGAGGAACATCTCCAAGGTCTCCAAGGTCTAACCCTTGGTTGCCCACCTCGATGTAGGCTCTATCCATGAACATTCAATACTACAAAGTCTCTTCCACCAGAATCAAAAGTAAGATACATGGTTCACATCCCAAGGAACAAATCCTGTGGCAGATCAGTTAAGTTCTTAGAGACCAACGTCCACCCCCTCATCTCTCTCTAGTCCATGAAGGTCTGCATATTGAACTTTGGATGAATGTGTGAGCATCTGGGGGAACTCTTGTGAAAGAAACGGATCCAGAAGCTTCGTCCAATGGTGACTCAGAAGCGGGCGTCTTTGGGACTTCAAAGAGTGATGTCCTGTACAGTTTTAATGGGGTTGGTCCTCCCGGTAGCAACTCTGCCAAGAAGATCTCCTATGCTTGACTGCCCTGCTCACTCAACCCTGCTTGACGGCTTGCATTAGACAACGCTCCGGTGGAAGAGACAAATTAGGGATGACACTCTTTTTCTGGCACCTTATTCGATGTCATCTTCACTTGGACAAGATATTGCTCCAGTGCTCTTCCCAAAATCCTGCTCAAGACCACCGATTGCGCAGGGAGTTGGAGATCATCCGAAGCCTTATTCCACCATTTTTAAAAGAGGGGCTGGATTCAGGTTACAAGAAGAGGTTTCATCTAAACATTAGGAAGGACCTCTTGATACTGAAAGTTGCTCCACAGGGGTAGAGATAGCTTTGGAGGGTGGTGGATCCTACTTGTTTAGAGGTCTCATGACAGTGGTGGGATGGCCGTTTCTCATGAGTACTTCGGTGGTGGATTTCTGTACTAGTGGAACTGTCAACTAGATGACCTTTGGATCCTGTCCAACATAATGGCCTAACTTCTAATGGGTAAATTTAGTGGGTTGAGTGGATCAACTCAATTTAGTAGGTCAACTCTAGTCACTTGGTAAGCTGACTATTGCTTCTACGCATTACACTATTTGACCACAGTAGATCTCTGAAAGATCTGTATCACTTCGCCCAGCCCTTTGAAAATTTAGGGTAAGGATCTTGGATCCTATCTGGATCTGAGTTCCCACACGGTCATAGAAACTCATAAGGGCTTAGAAGAAGGCAGTGCCCAACCACCTTTGAATAAGACTCTAGGACAGTGGTTCTCAACCTGTGGGTCGCTACCCCTTTGGGGGGCTCAAACAATCCTTTCACAGGAGTCACCCAAGGCCATCGGAAAACACTGTTTATGAAGTAGCAACTAAAATAATGTTATGGTTGGGGGTCACCACAACATGAGGAACTGTATTAAAGGGTTGTGGCATTAGGCAGGTTGAGAACCACTGCTCTAGAAGGTCACCATAAGTCAGAATCAATGTGAAGGTATGGAAGAACAAGAACTGGAACAACGAAACCACAAATACAGCCATCGTTTACTGGAAAAGTAGAGGAGTAAGAGAGAGAGAGAGAGAGAGAGAGAGAGAGAGAGAGATACTCACTCTTACGAAGCTGGCGGGAAACCATCCTTCTTCATCATCAATCTGTCCCCACCACCAGTCCTTGTTGGAGGCATCCAGGACCTTGATGACGTCTCCTGCTTTAAATGCCAACTCCCGGTTGGCCATGGTGACGTGATCCCATACTGCCTCGGCGCTTACAATAGAACCGCCACTGATCAGCTTGAAAACACAAAACAGAATACAGCGCAGTCAGGAAATAAGTCCTCTTGAGGGGGGGGAAAGACATCTCCCACTCTCCACCCAATTCATGGACACACACCGAGGAGAAAACCAGTAGACATTTTTGTTCCCAACAAGAGCCTTGTTGGTTGATTTGATACCACTCTTCTTTTTCTGTAAAAGTTTGCATTAAGGGATTTCAAATATAGCCCCTCAAACCTGGTTATTGAAACAGTCTGATTTTCCAGGGAACTCCTTTATGCTCAGCATCTCTGCCACATGCCTCCTGAGCATCATGTCTTCAGATGGTGACTCAATGCATCAGGTGTGTTTACAGAACATGACAAACCAGGGCTTCATGGGAATCCTAAACTGCGATCCCATAGTGCGGTGATTCCCAAACTTTGGTCCTTGGGGTGTTTTGGACTTCAGCTCCCAGAAGCCCCAGCCAGCTTGGTCAACAGTCAGGAATTCTGGGAGCCGAAGTCCAAAACGCCTGGAGGACCAAAGTGCTACAGAGTGTAAAGACCCACCAAACATACCTAGGCTTCTTTCCTCACACTCCATGCACAGCCAACATATCAGCTGCCGAAGCATGCTCCCATGAATGCTTAGTGGCCAGGACAAGTTGGAGGACACTCAGGCACTATACGTCTGCATTTCTATAGCCAGAAGCACAAAGAATGTGCCGCTTTCAAGGTCTCCTGGAGATCTGGTAAGATGATGTCTTCTACTCCTAGTTACAGTAATGCAGCCAGATGCACAATTTTACTTAACATTTCTATGTACTGAGTCATATATACAGATGGAAAGCTTATTGCAGTGAAAAGCACAATACAATGGTAGGGGAATCTATGGTCAGGTGGCCTGGAGGACATTTGTCGTAGGCTGGTTGAAACAAGAACACTTCTATTGGTGGGGGATGAAGCTCTGCATTCTGCTGCATGAAAGCCATCAAACAGTGCTGGACACCAAGACCACAGCTGAATGTGGCACTTAAAGTGGTGTCAAATTGCATTATTTCTACAGTTTAGACGCACCCTTGGTGAGTTAGGATTGTGCTGAACCCCATAAGAGAGTCAGCTATCCAAGACTATCAAATACAATGATGTCCATCACATATGCTGCCAATATTTGAGCGATCAAGGATTTAGACAGCAGTCCACATCAAAGCTGGCTTATGTGCTTTCTGGGGTCCTTTCCTGGGGAACAAATATTGCAGAGAAAATCCATTTTGACTCAAGCAGTACTCTCTGTTCCGCACCCAAGCAATCATGCCACACCAGCGCAACCATGCCATCCCTTCGATTAAGTCTCCCTCAAACGCATTAAAAGGTTCCCAGAGTCACTATCATTTTCTTCCACTTGAAAGCTGCCCTTTCAATGGCTCAAGGAAGCATTCAGAAACCGGACTTTCTTCTCAGAACTTGCCAGGAACAAGGCAGAGGAAGCCGTGACCACAATCAGACTCAAGCAGAGCGATCGGAAAGGAAAGCTTCTATCCCCTTCCTCTTGGCTAGTCTACACCTGAGTGTATGTATGTATGTGTGCGGAGGGTCAGTCATGCCCTCTCTCACCACACACAGTAAGCATGCAGGGAGAGAAGAGTGGGTTTGTTCCTCTCGCTTCCCATACTCATGGTGGAATCGTGGAGTGTGTCCCCAGGAGGGTGATCACGATGGTGATAGGTCTGGAAACCACCAAGACCTATGAGGGGCAATGTGGAGAGCTGAGCATGATACGCCTGGAGAAAAGAAGGTTAAGAGGTAGCCATGTTTAAACATTTGAAGGGAGTTCATATGGAAGATGGAGCAAGCTTTTTTTCTGCTGCTCCAGAGACTAGGACCCAGAGCAATGGATGCAAGCTCCAGGAAAAGAGACCTGGGTGACCTGGGGCAAGACACACACTCTCAGCCTCCGAGGATGGCAATGGCAAACCCCTCTGTAGAAACACGCTAAGGAAAACCCATGATACCAGCACTTTAGGGTCACCATAAGTCAGAAACAACTTGAAGGCACACAACAACAACAACCATGATAACCCAATAGGATTGTGGCATCTGGCTTACTGCCCTTGCCAGGTTCCTGGGTATATGTGGGGAGCAGAAACCAATTCCGAAACTCCTTGGGGCAAACATTTCTGTGAGTTTGCCTTCCAAGTGTGACTTGGCAAAGGTCGCCTGGCAGGTTGACCGGTGCTGAGCGGAGATTCGAACCCTGGTACCAAGAGTCATAGTCCAAAGCTAAAACCACTACACCATGCTGGCGCTTTAAAGGGTTACAAGAAAATAACTGATGCCTGACAATTATAAAATAATAACTAAACACTTGCTGGGAAGGAAAGGCTAGCTTTTGAGATCTGCGTAATGCTGACCATCCCTGCCTGGACCATCTCCTCTTTCCCTTGCTAATGTTTCGGTTTTTGCTGGCGGTACACACACACATCCGTGCGGAAAGCTGCATGTTTTGTTCCATAACTACTCCTTCGACTCCTTCCAGGTCATTTCTCTGAAGCTCTTGTACCTCTCCGTTGCCGTCCTTTCCCTCTCTACTTACTTAGCACTTACTGCTTTGGGACCATGGGAGGAGGAGAATCTCCAGCTGGCAAAGACAAAAGATAACTCAAGTTCCCATTACTTATTTAGGAGTTTCTTTTCCTCCTTCTATTATGGGCCTCTCAGATGGAGTTCTGCAAGCCTCCCTCATCCGTGGTCCCACCTCCCCATTGACCTCAAACACTAGGTTTTCTTGCTTTCCATTTTTTAATGATGGAGATGGGCAAAAGGTGTATACTAGGGATGGATACAGTCACCAGAGGCTGCCAATTGCTGTCCAGAGGAGAAGACAGAAAGCTTGGGAAGATGGAGGAAGTTAAAATAGACGGAGGGGAAGGCATCCCTATGGAATTCTTTTTGCTAGGCTGGCTTAAAACATTCTTGTTGTCTGATCCTAGGTGATAGGATTGAACCTCAAACATGTGTGAGCAGGATTGCTGCATCAGGAAGAAGGGAATAGGCAAAAGAAGAGCATTTCTCGGTGGAGAAATTTGCAAGAGAAGAAAACAGGAATATAAGAGATTGTTGTTCAAATAATTTCTGGCTTATCATGACTGTATCATAGGGTTTCCTTGGTGAGTTCCTTCCCTGTTTCATTGCCATCCCTTGAGGCTGAGAAAGTGTAACTTGCACAAGGTCACCAGCGGGTTTCCATGGCTGAGACGGGATTTGAACTTCGGCCTCCCAGTGTCCTAGTCCAATGCTCAAACCACTACGCCACATTGTTTCCTCAATGAGGGGGGGGAATGTCACAAGAAATTGTGACATGTTACAACTGTGGTGAGCAAAATGTGGCTTGTGGGATACTTGAGGCCTCTGTAGCCCACTTTTCTGGTGTCCAAAACTCACGACTGAGAGTCAGTGGGCTGCAGTGGTTTGAGGGACTCTGGAGACCAGGGTTGAATGCCAGCTCAGCCATTGAAATCCACTGGGTGACCTGGTGCAAATCATCCTCTCTCTGGCTGCATCTGCACTGCAGAAGTAATGCGATTTGACACCTCTTTAACTGCCACAGCTCAATGCTATGGAATGCTAGCATTTGTAGTTTGTGGTGGTGCTAGAGCTCTCTGACGGAGTAGGATAAATATCTCACAAATCCCATAGCATGAAGCCATGGCAGTTGAAGCGGTGTCAAACGGGATTATTTCTGCAGTGCGAATGCAAATTCAACCTCAGATGAAGGCAAAAGGAAATCCTCTCTGAACAAATCTTACCAAGAAACCCCCCCCCCAATACAGTCACCAAACAAAGCCCAGTAGTCTTCCTACCTCTCTTTTCCACCTAGATCCCCAAATAATTGTTTAAAAATTGAACACATTTGGGGGGGGCATTTCTTTTGCCACACCGAAAGAAATGCAAATACTCCCACACCACGGTTCCATCCTATAGAATACTGGGTTTTGCAGTTTGCTGAAGCACCAGATATCTTTGGGTGGGATTTCTACATGCACCCCCTTCCCTAAACTCCAAATCCTGGGATTTCATGGGATGGGATGTGACATTTCAAGTGGAATCACAATGCTACAATTCTGTGGGTCCCCGGATCCCAGCCAGTGACCTCTTCTCTTACCTACTGCATGACATTTCTTTTGAACGTGGAGATGCAGAGGGTTGTATTATTCTGGTTCCCGATGGATGGCAGCCAGATACACAGAGAGATATTTTGGCTTTGCATCCTTGGCGTACTTGGAAACTGCCCAGTTCTTCATTTTCCTGCGTTTGCTCTTTCTATAATCCATCCATTTCCCAAATCCCTTTCTCTCATTCTGCTTATCTCCCTGCTATTCGGGGAACGTTTCCAGAAGTAAATCCATCGCTTTGGCCTTTCCAAAATTATTTTGCTTTCTAAATATAAAATTACGGCAGATTGATTCTCCTTTTTAAATAGGTTTTCATGATTAGTTTTGTTTTACTTATATATTTATTTATTTGGCTCTGCGCTTTGAAGGGAGGAGTGGGGAGAATGGGACTACTTGAGATTTCCTTTGCTGTCCATCTTTTTATCCTTCGCTGCTCTGCTTTGTCCCATGTTCCCACTTTTTTGCAAAGTGTATTTGAGTAACTGGATTGCATATCTTCCATCATTTCACAGATGAAAATGAAGATTATCTTTGATAGAGAGGCAGGATATAAATACATTATTATTATTATTATTAGTAGTAGTAGTAGTAGTGTACGGCACAGACAGCAAAAGTTATTAATGAGAAATAACACACAGGATAGAAGAAACTGCAGCAGTTTGCTTTTGGCTGGCCGTCTGGGAAAGGCAATATTAAGCCCCTTCTCCTCCTTTCCAACCCCAAATTAATGGAGTGCAAACTACTTCTGCACTTTTTAACACTCTCCTTTTCCTTTCTTCTACCTTCAGATGAGTTAAATGAGTAGAAACTACTTTTGCACTCAGAACTCTGTTTGCGACCATTGAAGTCAGCTGAAGACAAAGGAGGAAAGTGGGAGGAAAAGACAGAAACTAGGACCTTTTAAAAGCATCTGAAAAAGTGGGCTGGCAGACAATTACTTGGGGTAGCTTTCAATTCAGAACAGTTTGAGATTATGAGATCAGAGGTGGCCTACTGGTTATTTTCTCAACAGTATACGTAATGGTTAGGGATATTGGGTGCTGCCTTATACTGGATCACACCTTGGTCCATCTATTCTACTGGGAGACAAGAAGATGGGAAGATGGAAAGTTGTCTTATAGTGAATTAGGGCTTGGGTCTATCTAGCTCCATGCTGTCATTTCTCAGCTGCAGCAATACCTCTCCAAATTTTCAGATGGGATTCTTTCCTAGTTCTGCTTTGTGGTCTGCAACCCAAATCCTAACCAGATCTGATTCCACTAAGCTTCCAGAATTAGATGAGATCCGTGAGTCCAGGGCAGTCGCATGATGATTTTCGGAGAACAAGGAATGACTATGCTAGGATGGCTGAAGACCATACAGCACTTTAGATGGATGGACACAGTCAAGCAAACTGTGGCTCTGAGACTGCAAGACCCAGGGCCTGGTTCAATGGAGGGAGCTACAGCTGCCCTGAGTTTGCAAGACCTGGTATAAAAGGACTTTTCTGGATCTAAAATGGGGCCAAAGAAGAATCCTAACTACATTTTTTTTTGGGGGGGGGGACAAATTGACTCCTATGGGCCCCAGAAGCCAACAAACATAGTCCTGGGGGTCATATGTGGCCTGTGGGTTGCACTCGGTCCACCTCTGGTTGAGCAAAGTGAAGAAGGCTAAAGATTTGGAAATCATCACGAAGTAATCTGCTGCCACTTCTTGATGGATAACTTTTAAGATAAGCTGGAAAGCCTTTGCTCTCACCATCGGAAAAGGTCTTTGTGCAATTACCACCCTCCGGCTCAAGGGAAAATGCCAAATGCTAATGTTAAAAGCCTGAGAAACCCAAGTCCTACTTCGCCCGGCCTTTCGCGTCATTCCCTTCCCTTGCTAAATAATTGAGCGGAGAGTCCATCAAGTCAAAATAGCAGGTTTGACGGAGAAGCTGAATTAGGGGCTCTTGACAGAGTGGACCAAAGGAAGAAGTTGGCTGACCTCATTGCAAATGTCAGGGCTGTTGAGTTAACATGAAAAAGGGGAGGGGGGAACAACAATAGCAAAGCCAAAATGTACCAAATGATTTACCAAACATTTGAATATTCCTTTGCAGAGGGTTCTGAAAAACACATTTTTCCAGCGGTCACATTAATTAACAAGTCTTCCATTGCAGCCAAAACCGTTTCGCTTTAGGAAACAAGGATCTTACAAACAACCCTTTCAGAGTCTTGGAACAAAGGACGCCATAAAAGAAGAAATGCCAACCTTTTAGCTTTGGTGCCAGCAAGCCCTTCCTTTCACATCTCTCATTCTCTAAGAGGTAATTTATCAGTGTTGTAATTCAGAGAAAGATGTGAACCCATGAGTTGGGCATGTTGGCAGAAGCAAGGTGTCTGAGCGAAAGGGATGCCATCCGTCACTAATTTCACTCCCAAAGGAAGCGACAAGTGGTTTTAGCAATCATTTGTTTCCAATTCGGGATCTATTCTGTGCAAAATTCACATGTCTTCTCATTAGTGTTTACTGAAACGATATTTTCCAGCACTTTTGAGTATCTTTAAATAATCTTTCCAGCCATAATATACAAGCACACATGTTGTTGTTTTTTATGTTACGTGGCATGGCGCTCTTGCAAACCATTTTAAAGGGTGGTCTTCCACTCCAAGAATCCTTTCTCACAACAGAAATATCACACTTTCATATCATATGATGCTCCATCCGTTGTGGATTTGCAGTTTAGGGAGTATATTTATACTTCTCAGCTAGAGAGTTCTAGTCCCTCATCAGAATACAGATCCTGGGATTCTGTCACATGGAGCCATAGGAGTTAAAGTGGAATCATAGCACAATAACTATGCAGTGTGGAAAGGGTTTAGTGTCTTTCAGGAAAGGGAAATCAAGCCCTTTTGAGGACCACATGTTGCATACAAAGATACATTCTGTGGTATTTCTTAGTCCATCAACAACATTTGACAGCAATAAAAATCAGAGATATAACATATAATATATAAAGCTCTTCTATGTATTCACTTCGTTGCAAGTGAATAAGGATAACTGGCTCTTTGACCAGATCGGTTAATGGAGGGAAAGCCACATTGAAACTCCAAGCATTTTTATCCCGCCTGAATCCCAGACAGCTTCGGTCATTAGCTTTCATCAAATTTCTAGTGCTAAGTAATTTCTTTTCCCCAGATGCCCGTTTCGATGCTGTCGGTGGGCAGCAAGTTCGCCATTTATTCTGCTAAGTGTACAGCAGAACAAGTTGGTGCCATCCGTCTTCTCCATGCCTTCTGCGTTCAGTGATTTTTCAAATGATCAGATAAGAAGCAGCTGGTCTAGGAGGAAGGATCTGACCAATGCATTCGTGTAACTTGGAACTTGCTGGTAATCCTGAATCGAGTTTCTGCTTGGACCTTCCTTAGGTTTTGCATATGGAAACAACAACTGGAATGGGTATTAGGGTCTCTTCCAATGCTATGATCCTTAGGTCCAAAACACACTGCAGAAATCATCCAGTTTGAGACATCTTTAGGGAATCCTGGGAAGTGCAGTTTATTGTGGCACCAGAGCTCTCTGACAGAGGAGGCTAAATGCCTCCCAAAACTACAGTTCCTAGAATTCCCTAGCATTGAGCCAATCTCAAACCGAATTATTCCCGCAGTGCGTTTTGAACCTAACTTGCATGTGTAGGTGAGTTTGGGAGCTGAAAATCAAATAATAATAATAATAATAATAATAATAATAATAATAATATCCCGCCCCTCTCCGAAACACAATCGGGGCCGACATAAGCACCTTTACTAGAATATCTGTTACCCAAATGGGCCTGTGAGATAACACAGAAATACTTCTTTAATAACAGTTGTAACAAGAAGAGGAGGGAGAAAAAGAAGAAGGCCAGTTTCCTCCATCGACTATCGTTCCCGATGTTTGGTCCTTGTTCTTTCATCTCCATTTGCCCGGCCTG
>NC_056528.1:49351925-49366968 GCF_019175285.1 Sceloporus undulatus | reverse complement strand
TTCCCTGCTTTGCTTCGTTGATGCCTAATCATGCAGCAGGCAATTTTAGCCAAAGCCTCATTAACATGCCGCGATTTAAAAATAGAACCACAGATTATGATTTTTTGTTGCAAAAATGTTGTTGCATCTCATCCTCGCAGCTGATGATTCCCAAAGCAGCATGAAGGTAGAATATTACATATTTATAAGGAAAAGGAAATGAAAGGCAACACGGCGGAGGAGGCTTCCGAAGGCAGGATGCAAAAGGTAAGCCTCTGTCCCGACAGGCTTTGCAGCAGTGCAGCAGGCCCTGGATGCCAGCACTTCTCCCTCCCTAGACATTTCAAAGATTAAGATAAAATGATGCTACCTCCTGCCAGGATTAAAAATAGGCCAATGTTTTGGGGGAAACTGACAAGTCTTTCCGGGACACAGGGCACAAACGGCTCAGCCTTCGGAGCTTGTGTTTCAAATCCTGCTTTCCTCCTTCTCACTTGCCTCCACTGGATTTTTAAAATGTTCAACAGAAAAGCAAGATGGAGCCTGGCTTTCAGAAGAGGCTGTTGTTGTTCAGGTTGTTTCTGACTTATGGCAACCCTAAGGCAAACCTATCGGGGTTTTCTTGGCAAGGGTTGCTCAGGGGAGGTTTGGTATTGCCTTCCCCTGAGGCTGACTTGTCTAAGATGGGTTTTATGGTTGAGCTAGGAATCGAACCCTGGTCTCCAGAGTCACAGTCCAACGCTCAAACCACTATGCCGTTTGGGGCACATTCTTTCACGTTATTTGATATTGCTGCATATTTTGCTAGTCGTGGAAAGGCAGGAGACAGTGCAGCTCTTTTGCATTTTGAATCCCAGTGGGTTTCATGGCCAAGCTGGGAGTCTCCAAAGTCATAGTCCAATGCTCAAACTATTACACCATGCTGGCTCTCGCTGTGAAAGGTGCTACAAGATCCCTTTAGGCATACCAGTGTTCATCCTTTATTGTGGGCCTTGAAATGGACTAGTCTTGTTTCCAAATTAGAACAAAGGTTTCCCACTGACATTTTCCTGTTTCATGGTGTTTTTCAGTTAGCTGGATATGCCCACTTTGCATCTACTTGCTTGTTTTTGCCCCTCTCCCACATTTGCTCATGCACCAACATCCATTGATCCATCTCTGAAAGAACGCAAACCTGACGTAGAACGTGGATGGATCATGTTACGCATTTGCACGTGTTGTGTTTTGACAAAAATGCAGCCGCGCACAGGAACATCAGCAGAGCATGCATAACAAAATCATCTTGACGCAACACTCAGCCTGCATACAAAAGTACCCAGACTTGACATAATTGTGTGCATAAATCTATGTACGGTTGCTTGAGGTGTGGATGTTTTGCTCTCTCTGTGTGTGCATTTGTATGTATTGTATGGAAGAAAGAGCAAAAAATCAAGGAACAGAGACTTGCAGAAGAGAAGACCTACTCTGTTTCTGGAATTAATTTTAGGATGATTAAACTGGAGTTCAGAAGGATTAGGGCAAAATGGCTCCAAGGAAAACTGAAGGAAGGCCTCTAATCTTAGCAGGAAGGTGAGAAGGCTGTTCAACCCAGAAGGCCCTCTTTCTTTCTCTTTGCGGAGTAAGGATGTGTGAATTCTGTCAAACTCAATCTCACTGAGTGTTTTGTTTTTCCAGCACTAAGATCTAGAAGGATCTCAGATTCCTAACAGAAAGTGAGGGCTTTCTTCTTTCTGCGCAGAAATTTGTATTGCGTAGAGCTGTGCCTTAGGGTCACCGTAAGTCAGAAACGAGTTGAAAGCACACAACAACAACGAGTCACCGAATCATAGCATTGGACACCAATAGCAATAGCAATAGCAAGTACATTTCTGTTTCACTTATCAGTGAACTAGCATTCCCTAAGCGGTCCACAAAGTGTAAGCCAATTGCCCCCAACAAGCTGGGAACTCATTTTACTGGCCGACGAAAGGATGGAAGGCTGAGTGGACCTTGGAGCCCTCCCCTAGGATCGAACTTACAACATTTTGGCTCCAGTACCTGCAGACGGGATCCCAATGGTAAACTAGTCCAATTCCAGAAGGGACATAGCCAGATGCTGAATAAGTACATCATCCACTGACTCCTCAGGAAGACTCTGGCAGATCTCAGGTGAGGATGTCATTATTTTGCATATGGCTACAGAAACGTAGCCGGATGCCCCTCCAATCCCTTCCAGTGCTCTCCACTAGCCACAAATGGCTGTTGGGGAGCCATAGTGGTTCAGTAATAAGCCCAGGACATTGAATGATCAGGGGATGTGTAGTTTCACATGTGGAACTATTAAACTACATCATTTCATGTAGGATTCTTGCCACAGATAGTCACTGGGATAAAAAAAATATGGCTCACACACACTGAAGTTGCCCAAACCTTGAACTAAAGGGTATTTGAGGACATCAGTAAGAAAGGCACATTTTTCATGCACTTTTTCCGAACATCAACCCTCTCCCTCATCCACCCAACCAGATGTATTATTTTCGTTCTGTTTCAGAGTACAGCGAGCTCCAAAACGTATAGGTTCCCGACCCCGGCTTGCATTCAGATCTCTGTTCCCTCCCCAGAGCTGCCAATCGGGTAACATTGCATGATTGGGCCCCAAGCTGTGAAGCAAAATTGGAGAGATCAGCCTAATCTCAGAAGAGGCGAACTCTGCCAAGGTCTCTTTTGTTTGCCATCCGCACAAGGAAGGAGGCGGCGAGGGGCCCTTTCTCAAAGCTTGGCTGGTGGGGGATTCAGGAGGAGGTCAGGCCAAAGTCAGCGGCCCTTGGGTCCTCCCCAGACTCAAAAGGCAGCCCCAGATAAATCAGGAGATGCGGAAAACGTTTAGAGATTTGACGTGATCCTTCACCATCATGGCTTCAAATCCCCCCCCCCTCGCCTTCAGACTTCACTTTCTGTGACATAGCAGGCTGAGCCACTGTGACAAACTGTCAGAACAGATTTGGAAGCTTTTGTTCTCTTCTGTTTTTAAGACTCCAAAAGTTAAACCTAGAGTTTACAGGTGGGCTCCGTTCCAGGGACTGGGCCTTTGCTTCATTCATTATATTGGGGACAGAGCACTACCACATGATGATGATCATCATCATCATCATCATCACTGTCATCACCACCCAGCATAACAATAACAATAGGGTTTTGCAATCAGACGGATGTTGCCACTTGCAATTTTGGACAATCAGTGATTTGGGTCCCATCTGAGAATCTAAGAATCAAAAAACATTATCACTTTTGTGATAATAATGAGATGATGATGATGATGATGATGATGATGATGATGATGATGATGAAAAGAGGAGGAGAAGAAGGAGGAAGAAAAAGAAGACCTAGTAGTATGACTGACTATGCAAAGGACTTTCCAAAACTAACACGGCTTTGGGCTTTATCACATGGAAGTATATATGGTGATTATCCCGTGAAAATCTAGCATCTGTGATTAAGATTTTCACATGAGGTCACTATTAAAGCCCCATTATAATACCATAATGTGGCCAATAATAATAAGAAAAGTTACTGGCTTGGATTACAACTCCCAGAATCCTCCAGCAAACATGGCCAGCCAGGATAGTGGGGGGGGGGGGTGTTGTCATCTCTTCAAAGTTACCTTTCTAAGTTTCCAAGTTTTCTACATTGGTGGAGCTCTATGAAAAGGGATAACAACGAAATGGAGATCTCTCCTGGCATATCTAGTCATCCTTGACTTCGTTGAAAAATGCTAAAGGTCAGCAAAGACGGAGTTCTGCACTGCCTTCATTCTTGAAGAAAAACAAGATCCTGAATGTCCCTGGATATTTCTGAATATGGGAGCAGCAGCAGATGCAAAGCCCAAAATTGCTCAATCCCAGAGGTACAGAAAGGAGCACATTAGACCAAACCCATTAGACCAAACCCACATGGAAAGACATCTGTGTCGCAAAGCACTCTTGTGATGGGTGGGTCATCTTGCTCGAGAATTGATCGATCTCAAAGGATTTCCTTTCTCAGCTTATTCCAACCCAAAGATCCCAGCCTCCTTTTATCATCTTGGATAGGATCCAGACACCATCGGGAATAGATGACACCCTTTTCTTCTGATCCTCAGATTAACGGCTGCCAAGCATCCTGGGGGAAGTCTCCTGTGAATCGGCCCAAGCATTTTGATGGATGGCGGTTATGACACAATCCCGCTAATTTCTAAAGCATGGTTAAGACAGGCTCCCAGAGAATGGCACCGTGCCGCTCGCTGTGCTTGCATTTCATGAGCGTTTTCATTTTGTGTCCTTCTCCCCTCCCACACACAACTCTTGAACTTTCTATGGCTGCATCCACAGTGCAGAAATAACCCAGTTTGATACCTCTCACGGCTCAGTGCAATGGAATCCCAAGAACTGTAGTTTTGCGAGACATCTAGCCTTGTCTGTCGGAGAGCTCTGGAGCCACCACAAACTACAATTCCCAGAATTCCATAGGATGGAGCCATGCCAGTTAAAGTGGGGTCAAACTAGATTATTTCTGCAGTGTGAATGCAGCCGATGTCTCTAGACTTTTATAATGCACTAATCACTCATTTATTATGGTCCATACACTCAAAAGCATCTATTCAACCAACCAATCAATCAATCAGTCAAAATAATCCATGCTTGATTTGGGAGACAGTGCAACATAGTGGTTTGATCATTGGACTATGTCTCTGGAGAACAGGGTTTGAATCCTCACTCATCTATGAAACCTGCTAGATTGCCTTGGGGAAGTCACACTCTCACAGCCTCAAAGGATGGCCATAATAAGCTCCCCAGAAGAAATGTGCCAAGAAAACCCCTTCAAAGGTTCGCCTTATGGTCGCCATAAGTCGGAAACGACTTGAATGCACACAACAACACAAATCCATATTTGATGGCATTGATAGGAACTGTGCAACCTTTCCGAGGCTGGCTAGACTCCAACTCCCAACATACCTCACCGTTAGCTATGCCAGCTAGGGCTGATGGAAGCTGCAGTACAACAGGGAGCTATTGGCCTACAGGTTGCAAAAACTGTTTGTGTGGGTGCAGAATAAGTGCTGAGCTGTGAATAGTCCTTGAAAACTTAATAGTTGTTGAGGACTTTCTTATGGTAGGGAGAAAAACAACAAAACAATTTGTGGTTGCCCGCAGAAATGAAAATTATGAAGATTTACCTCCCTAAGCTACACCTGTGCAATGCATCAATGGCATTCTAGGCTTTATCTTAACAGGAAGGTGCATGAATTTTCTGCATGCTTGCATGAGCGCTCTCACACTCTCCCTCTCTGCACTTTTCCCATGCTATATTTTCATAATAGCAGATGCGCACGTTCAAAAATAAACCTTGAGCTGCCTGAAAGTAAGCTGGATGGATAAGCATGCATGCGTCCAATATAAATGCACGCATACAAATAAATAAAGATTAATGATGTTCAGTGCCCCACGTGTATGATGATAATATTATCTGTAAGCCGGTGTTGCCAAAGAGGAAATGCTTGCGCTAAGCCAAGCCACGACAGACTTAATCCCTGCTGTAACTTCGGAGAAGTCGGCAGAGGTGGCTTAAGGCGTGGAATGCGTTCATAGTTTCTCCTAAAGCTGGAGGGGGACCTTCAAACCCAATGGCCATGCTTGGATTTGTAGCCTAAGGATGCTGGGATCTGTAGCCTATGTCCAGAATCCTTTGGAGGTTTTGTAGGGGCAACTTTGGCAGGTCTGAGGGCCACATTTATGCTTTGGGTCTCTCCAAAGGCTACAAAGACTAGCAAACAATAAAGCAAAAAGATCCAAATGCTCCAAAATTCACTTCTGGTTCTCAAAGGTGAGTAGCTTATATATTCAACTATAAATCGACTTCATGTATAAGTCGAGGGCAAGTTTTGGGGCTGAAATTATGGATTTTGGCATGACCCGTGGATACATCGAGGGTAAAACTTAGGGGCACATAGCAAAGGATCTACAGGATGAAGCAAAGCAAAACAATGTCAGAGAGCTTACAAAATTCCAGCAGACATAGCTTTTTGTGCTGGATGGATGGGAGAATAGTGGCGATTGGTGCTTCCAGGACAATTATACTACTGTATACCCTTTCACCAGGGATGGTTCCTTCTTTTAAATGAGAGTTAAGACAGAATACTTACATTGACCCATGGATATGCTCCTAGGTTTTACCCTCGACTTATCCACGGGTCATAGCAAAATCCCAAATTTGGGCCCCAAAGGTTGCCCTCGACTTATACATGAGATCAACTTATAGTTGAGTATATACAGTAATTAATAGGATTAGTAGGATGGGAAACAGGTAAATCAACACTTATGTAAATTCCATGGACTGAGTGAATCCATGAGATTAGCAATTGGATTTAGGCCCAGGGTGGGAATCATGCATCCCTCCAGATGTTGGTAGATTATAACTCCCATGAGGCCGAGCCAGAAGAGTCAATAGAAGGGAAATGCTGGATGTTGTCGTCCCGTAACATCTGGAGTGAATAATTATTCTCACCTTTGATTCAGATCCATATAAATACTGAATACATAACTAAATACAGGACCGAGGGAGGGATGCTGGCAGTGGGTTTGCTAGTGAGGTCAGAAGAACATTTCTCTGCTCTTATTAGGATCTCTCGGAAGTTTTGCTGTGCATAATGAGATTTCAACTCAATCTCGCTCCATTTCCACGCTGGGAAAATGACAGGACTTGAACCAAATATTCACTTCTTTCTGTATTTACCTTCAAATTATCATATCCAGTGCATATACACCCCTCCCCAAAACTATTCTGTATGCTGAACATTCTCATTATGTACCTTTTAGTTCCCTTGGATGCTGTTTCTTCTCGGTATCAATTCCCTTTTCTCTGCTCTGATTCTCCTTGGTTACTTTGGTCCACATTGTCATTCCGTATAATTGGCTGGAGCAGCCTACACCATTTTCTTTTGGGGTGTCTCTAAGGTCATTATGGAGGGATGCGGGAGACATTCCTTGCGCCTCTCACTTGAATGCAAAGCCAACCTAATTTTCACTCCTAAGACTAATGCAATTAAGCTCAGTTTCTTCCATTCTCGACATTTCTCAATACAATTCTCCAATTTAAAAAACTGCACACAAAATGAACACAATGCACATAGAGGCACATACATGTGAAAATAAGCCTCGCTCCCAATGTATCTCTTGGTGCGCATTTCCAAAAAATAGAATCCTCATGGAGGCTTTATATTGCAGTAACCAGGTTTGCGCCAACATAAACCCTGTTTCTCCGATGTTGCACAAGGAGCTATTTAGTACCTCCTTCCCTAATGGCTTCATCAGGTTGCTAGCACAGCAATTAAAATGATGCTAGAACGTTCGCCAATGATGCTGAAAATAGGAAGCGTTTTCTGGCAAGCAGAAATGAGGCAAATAGTTTTGTCCCAGTTCTGGAGAACTGGTTCTAGAGTGCTACTGGAATGGCATTCCCCCTCCCCATTGCCTTCCAACAGCATCCCTTAATGCAGATTTGCAACATGATGCCCAATTCCCTCCGTGACTTCATCTTCTTTGGCTTAAGGAAACCCCTGAGAAGCGATGGCAGCCAAACACTTGTCTGTGAGCCTTTTTGGCTCGGCTTCTCTCCATCCCATCCAGATCTAGCCCATTCACAGTTTCCTCCTTGGCAGGCTTCACCCCTGATGCTAAGCTCACTCACCCAAGGGCACAAACTGCATTGCTCAGCAAGGCCCCTCTGAAAGGAACATATTGCTCTGCAGGAGCAGATCCCTGGCAGCAGTGAGCCCAGGAACCATACAGCTTTCCAAAGGAGACCGCCTTCTGCTTTTGCAATGTATATGACGGCACAAAAACCCGGTGGACCTGCCTCCTCGAGCTGCAAGGATAATTAAGGCAGATTTCAAATGCACCCCTCTTTTTTTTACCATGAATATATACAAGCAATGGCAAGCATGCACCCAGCGGGAGCAAGATGGAGGAGACAAAAGAGTCTCAAATCAGTGCAGAGAAAGAGGACGGAGGCGCTACAGAAGGCAGCTAAAAGTAGCTGTTGATTACAATTGAGTTTCTATGTAGGCGGATGAGTGGGTGAGAGTGAGTGGGAAGATGGAAGAAAGGGCAATGCATTTATTTCCAGAAAGGCAGTGCTTTTCACCAAGAGGGGGAAGGCCTGCGCCTCTCTGCTCCTGCCTCCTTCCACACATATTCTCGCACGTAACGCAGGAAGGGCAGAACAAGCTGCCCTCAAGTTTGGCTCTTGTGCTTCAGTGCTATTCACCGCCTCCTCCACCGCCACCACCATCACCACCACTATAGACTGGCAGGGGAGAAAACGCAACCATAATGCATGATGCCAAGGAGAAGGAGTGGGGAGCAAATCTGTGAATCGGGTGCCGCTCAAGAGAGAGAAGGAAAACAAGGCCAGTTGGCAGAGCTGCACACCCGGATGATTTGCTGATGCTAACCAAGGCTGCCTGGAGAGAAAGGTCGGCCCCAGCTGCAATGGATTCTTCCCTCCTTTTTTGAAAGAGCGAGATTATGTAAGAGGCTGTTGTTGGGTTGCTCAGACCTCAATACCCCGGACCACTGAGCGAGATGCATGTCACAGACATATGCCGCAAGAGCACGAGGCGCACAGGTTGGACTCGAGAGCGTTTGCTGGAGAAATGGTTTCAGTGGGGAATATAAAAAAAATTAAGAGGAGGAGGAAGAAAGAAAGAAAGAAAGAAAGAAAGAAAGGGAGGAGAGAAAAGGTAATGGAGAAGAAGGGGAAAGAAAAAAGGAAGGAGGAAGAAAGAGGAGCAAAAGAAAAAGGAGAGGAGGAAGGAGAGGAAGGAGAAGGAGAGGATCAAAAGGAGGAATGTCCACAATTTCCACAACACCACAGTCATGTCAAAGCTTTCCATATCAGGCTAAGAAACTGAGGGAGGGAGGAGAGAGATATAGATACCCCACCATTTGCAAACATTGCAAACTGCATTGCACACGAGTCCCACAAGTGTCACTGTTCATGGCAGACCTCAGTCTTCTTGTTAGTCCTGACTAATGTTACCAATGAATCCATTGGACTCAGCTGTCATTCAGCAATCTACTGAATGGGTCGACTTTAGTTGGGAGTAACCAACAGGGGTCCAGCCATGCAGTTGCACCTTCTTGGTTACTAGATCACTCTTGATCAGTACCTTCCATGTACCCCTGGATTCACGGAGGTTGCAGGAACAGCCACTGCGCCTCCACCATTACACAAGGGGGCAATGAGCAGGCACACTGAAAGAGACACAATCGACTGTACAATGTCAGAATTCATCCGAAAGGTACATACCCTCCAACTGTCCCAACTTGGCAGGGAGAGTCCCAATTAATCTTCTGTCCTCTCGCTTTCCCATCGGCTTTAAAAATGTCCCATTTCTCCTCCTACTTTCCCCCTCTTTCTTCAGCTTCATTTAATTGCTGCAAACTGACTTCAGAGTGCCAAAGGAGTTTGCATTCAATTATCTTAGCACTGGGAGAGGAAAGCAGGAGGGGGAATCTTGCCTTTCCTTGTAGACTAAGGCAAAAGCAAACAGCTGCAGCTTCTCCTAGTTTACTATTCTTCCCCGTTAATAGTGGTGGCCCTCTTGACCACACTCTGAAGTAGCTTAGCCACACGTGTCCCAGTTTACATCTGTGAAGCATGGGAAGGTATGGACGTGGTGTGGTCCAACCCCTGTGTAACTATGTAAGTGTAGAGTTACTCTACACACATGCAATGTAGGATGGTAGCTATCCATGTGCTATAACCACTGGTTCAAGGGAGGAGGGAACTCCAGCACATCAGAACAGTTGCAGTTCTCCATTGCCTCTTATTAAAAGCTTGACATTTCCTGGCTCCAATTATCTCTCTGAGTGAGTGACAGTTTCTGGCTTGACGCAAGACCTATTCCTAGCTACACAGAATGCAATTGGTGTGATTCAAAACCTAAACCTTTCTTCCATCATTGCCATTTTTCAGTTCAGATGGTGGTGGGAAATCAAGGCTCTCTTAACTACCTTCACCACCTGGTACAGTTTGGCCTACATACATTCAACCTATAGACAATGAGGACCTACATACATTCAACCTATAGACAATGAGGAAGTTGAAATAGTTAAAAGAGTCCCCATACCTTGGATCAAACATCGATCAGGAAAGGACTGCAGTCAAGAAATCAAAAGGCAGCTACGAATGGAAAGGGCAGCTATGAATGAACTGGGAAAGATCCTAAAGAGTAAAGATATACAACTGAGCATGGAAGTTAAAATTGTATAAGCCATTGTATTCTCCATCACCATGTACTGATATGAGAGCTGGACAGTAAAGAAAGCGAATAAGAAGAAAACTGATTCATTTGAGATGGAGAAGAGTGCTGAGGATACTATGGATGGCCAAGAAGACCAACAGATGGGTCCTTGAACCGATCAAGCCTGAAATCTCCTTTGAAGCCAAGATGATGAAACTGAGGCTGCCGCACTTTGGTCGCATCATTAGAATAGACAATAATGCTGGGAAAGGTAAAGGCCAGTAGAAAGAGAGGAAGACCGCAGGCCAGATGGACAGACTCAATTCAAGAGGTCAAGGGTATGAATTTGCAGAACCTGAGCAGAGCAGTGGAGGACCGGGGGGCTTAGAGATGCCTCATCCAGAGGGTTTCCATGAGTTAGGGACAACTCAAAGGGAGATAACAACCAACTTTGGGGGGTGGATTTCTCTATATTTGACCAGAGTGACTACATTTATGCAGCTGTCATAAAAACACCACCAAGAGATTGCACTTTCTCCCCATGTGTTCCATAGATGCTCCTCAAGACCTAGAAGGTGATGGTCCTGGGTCCTTGAAGGAGGTATAACCAGGGAGGTGGGCTTGAGGGCAAGGCGGGAGTGGGGGGGGTCAAGAAAACAGAAAGAGCTCCTTTCTTAAGCAAAGATGTAGTGACCAGCATAGTACATGGGGGACCCACCCAAACCCAAATTTCCCCCCGGCTGTCCCCATGCATCTGAACCCAACCCACAAACCATTCTCAACCTGTTCCCTTTTACAGTCTCTCCATCATCCCCATTGAGGGCCATAAACGGAGCTGAATTCTCAAAGGGATGGTATGAAAAGAGTCTCCTCCTGTTCCAGGCCTTGGGTATAATGCACCTGAATGAAACATGACCTGTGGGAAGAGGAGGGAAGCAGCGCAGCCCTCACTAAGCAAAGGGAATCAGCCTTTTTCGTGAAAGAAAGACATCATATCCACACACCCACACGCCTTGCTTTTGTGGCACCCGGCCATGTTCAGCGCACAGATTCCAGTGAGGAACGCTGCCCTATTTCTAACCCCCCTTGCTTTGTTTTTTCCCCTTTTCCTTGTTATCTTTTTCTCTCTCCAAAACTGCCAAAATCCATGAGTGTCTTGGAAATGTTGACAAGGTCATAGCTAAACTAGCACATGAATACAGTAATAGATCCAACAGACAAAATACCATCAAACACATCAATGTGCAAGGAGTCCCTGGGGCCCCTCCCTAAGGTCCAGAATAGAGAGGTTTGGTTACCTTGCCTCACATGTTTTGGGGACTTGTGGATTTTGTTTTCTTGTAACTGTGATGCGCCTCAGCACTCTTGCGAATGTTGTTCTCCTGTATGCGCATCAAATGTGCCGATGATGGTGATAGGACTCAGGAAAAGGCGTTCTCTTGAAGATCTTAAAAGGAAGATCTTTGGAGGTCTATAAACAGAGGTTGGAGACTATCTTCCATTATTGCTGCAGTTATGTATTCCTGGATGACAGGAGATTGGTCTAGATGACCTTCGCAGCTCTTTCCAATTCTATGACTCTATGATTCCGTGTTGCTATGAATTATTCTATGGTTCAGTATTGAAAGTCACAATCTTTCAGCTAGAAATGTAATTCAACCTATTTGTTTAGATCCAGGCGGAAGGGGAGTGTACAGATGCTTGTCATAAAGCTATTCCTCTTACAAAATATTAAGTTCTGCTGCGCATACTTTTTATTTATCACAGCGAAAGAGCAAAGCCAGCAATTCCATACCTAACAAACATGTTCCAGGAGCAAATTGAAAAAAAGGTTTTGTTAACAGCGAGCCCATAAAAACGCCCCTTCTCATCGCGACTACATAAAAAGAGCATTATGGCACATAAAATAAGCTTTTCAAGCAAGATTTGGTTCTATAGCTTGTGACAGAGGTTCACACTTTCTTTTTTTAAAGAAGAGGGAAGCAGAAACTGCAGAGCTAGAAACTGGGTTGTCTAGGCTTGGTTATGCAATATATCGACACAAGTAAATCATGGCACTCTCAAGGATAACTCCGTAACCATTGTAATAAAGTGTTGGTGCACTTTTTCACACCAGGGTGCCAAGGGAAGGCAGACTAAATCTGTGGGTTCTGAGCAGTCCATTTCTCCAGCGCTATTTCTTCTTCCAGAGTCACTGAAATGGCATCCTCATGTGTAGTGATTCTGGTGTAAAACACCAATGGACAGTGATGGGGACTTGAGTCAATCGGCTTGGACTCAATTTGGACTCAAGACACTTCAATGATTCGACTTGGACTTGACTTGGTAATAAATGATGCACTGACTCGACTCAAGGCTTACATATTTTTAGCAACCAACTTGCTGGACTAATGTCATCCAGAAATAGCAAACGCATTAGGCAATGCGCATGAGGCAGGGGTTGCGGTCTACCTTAGAAAGCTGCACATCGGAGGAGCCTTCTAAAGCTGTTGAAAAGTTTTAGAAGGATCCTTTCTCCTCGTGCCCATTGCCTAACGCATTTGCTGCTCCCCTCCAGGAATCTTTTAAACCTAATTTTGGGCACATCTTGATTTTCTATTTATTGAAATTCCACCCCCCCACAACCTCCTTTTTTGACCTTAAAGTTAGTTCCCAGACTTGAGACTCATCTTCAAAGTATCTTGCAAGGACTTGGACTCAATGTAGAATCAAAGAATCATAGAGTTGGGGGAAACCCCAAGGGCCATCCCGTTCCCATCCAGCCCCCTTCTGCCCTACAAGAATATTATTATTTATATTATTTACACTATTTAGCCCTTCAACCCTAAAGGCTCTCAGAGCGGCTAATACACAATCAAAGCACCCACAATGATGACCATCCAACCTCTGCTTAAAAACCTTCCAAGGAAGGAGACTCAATCTCCTCCAAGGCAGTGTCTTTTACCATCAAACTGCTCTGACCTGGAAGTTCTTCTTAATGTTGAGGTGGAATCTCTTTTCCTGAAGCTTGCATCCATTGTTCCGTGTTCTAGTCTCTGGAGCAGCAGAAAACAAGTTTGCTCCCTCCTCAATATGACATCCCTTCAAATATTTAAACAGGGCTCTCATATCACCTCTTAACCTTCTCTTCTCCAGGCTAAACATACCCAGCTCCCTAAGTCAGTCCTCATAGCTCTTGGTGGTTTCTAGACCTTCCGACATTTTGGTCACCTTCCTCTGGACATGTTCCAGCTTCACAATATCCTTTTTGAATTGTTTTGCCCAGGACTGAACACAATATTATTCCAGGTGAGGCCTGACCAAAGCAGAATAGAGTAGTACGGTTTCTTTCCTCAATCAAATTCCCTCGAACTTGAGACTTCAAGGTAGAGACTTGAGGCTTAACTTGAGACTTGGAACAAAAGACTTGAAGACATCACTGTCAGTAGGACTCTGGTCCTAAACAAGAGGGAGATTTCGGAGAATGGTGGGAAGCAAAAGCCGAGAGAAGTATTAGTTCTACTGTATTCGGGGCTTGTCAAGCCTCATCTGGAATACATCTGGAGTCCTGTGTTCAGCTCTGGCGGTTGCCTCATTTTAAGAAAGACATAGACAAGTTGGATCAGGTTCAGGGAAGCGCAATGAGGATGATAAGAGGCATGGTGAGCAAGACGTATGAGGAAAGGTTGAAGGAGCTGGGCATGTTCAGCCTGGCGAAGAGAAGACGGTTACATGACTGCATTTGGATGAAAAATGAGAACGCTGGACAGATCAGGATCTTTGTAGTTCAGGAGTCACTTTGTGTAAATGACACACATAGGGCGAAGATGGGGAAGAGAAGAGCATCTTCACTGTATTAAGCATGCTTCCTGTGCAGATAACATTTCTGTGCAGAAAATGATATTATTTTCTGTCCCAAAGAATGCGCATGTGCAGTTTGTTTTGTACAAAGGATAAGTCTGGAATTGCAAATAGTCCTAGAGAACTGGGCAGCTTTCGCAGCAGGAGGAAAAATAGCAAAATTATTCCTTGCTGTCTGCAAGAATGCAATTTACAAAGATTTACATGCCTGTTGTGACCTCATTTTTCAGTGGCGGAGCAGATAAAGCGGTTGGTATCTGCACCGGTGTCAGTGCTTTTGAGATGCTGGCCAGGGTTTTTCCAGCTGAGATGCATGCAGTGGCCCTTGGGTTATAAATCAGAGCTCCCACGTTTCCGCAAACAGCGCGTTTGTCCTGATTTGGGAATTGCTCCAGGGCCCTAGACCTCTTTAAATTGTCCTTGCCTTCTGATATCATTGGACTACAATCCCCAGCATGCATTGGTTTCAGAAAGCTGGAAGGTGCAGTTCAGTAACATCTAGAAGGCTGCATGATTCTGGGCCTTGAACTTGATGAATGCACTCCACCGTCTTCAATATTTCACAGACGAGAACCAAGACTCATGCGGCCAAGAAATATCTGAGTGTGTTCCAGATGGCCAAAGTCATCAGAGAGGAAGAAAAAGACCAGGACATTTAAGGAGCCACTGAAAAAATGGGAAGACGGAGGCTTGATCAGGACTGTCTCTGCCAAACCAAGAGAGATGGAGAGTATGGCTTTCTTGTGGCCCTTCAAGGATGTAGCTAAGGGGCAGATGGTGGCAAAATGAAGGCATTGACACCCCAAATAAGATTTATCCCCCATACATGATTTTTTCTCCAGACCCCAGATTGCTAGCATTGCAATAGCATCAGTTGAGTATAGTGGTCCCTCCACATTCGCTGGGGTTAGGCGTGATAGACCCCGTGAATGTGTACCTATGAGAACACCTCTCTAGGAATCT
>NC_056528.1:49337878-49350071 GCF_019175285.1 Sceloporus undulatus | reverse complement strand
CCAACCTTTCGGACTCTTCAGGTCCTCTGATGCAACTCTATGCTCCAACATCTGCCAGAGTTGATCACGAATCATGCTTGAAGACTACAAATGCCTAGAGAAAACATTTTCACTAGAACATCGGGTTCCCCCGCACCATTCTATGATCAACCTCCAGCAGAATTGCATGGAGGACTAGAGATTCCTAGAGGAACATATTAATCAGAACCACAAATAATCAATCAGATCATCAAAAGTCAAAGCCACAATGTGGAAGGACAGCTGTATAGTTCAGGCTCAGCTCTGCCATGTAAATGCAATGGGTGACCCTGTGCAAGTCACACTCTCTCAGCCTCAGAGGATGCAAGAAACCTGCCATGAAAGCCCTGTGAAAGGTTCGCCATAAGTCGGAAACAACTTGAAGGCACACAACACACCAACACAACCACAACAAACCACAATGTTAGGCATCCAGAAAAAAAGAGCAGGCAAGTAAAGTTGCCAAGGGAATGCAAACATGTTCAAACGGAGGAGTGCTTCCGTTGAATGGTTTCACCATCTCTCCTCTGCAATGCTGCAATTTGGAGTCTGGGGGTAATTTATTGGGGGTCAGGCTTCTTCCCATTTTAAGGGTAATCCCTCACCCCCATAAATGCATCCCTTTCTTCTCCAAAGAGCTTTTCAGAAGTGTCCACCTGCTTTTCAAAACCAGATGGAAAATGGAAACAAGGCGGAGAGAAGGCTATTCACGGAACCCTGGAAAGCCTGAAGCTTCTTGGGTGAATGGCAGTAACTGCACAGTCCTTTGTGATCCAGGCCTTGCTTTTCACAAGGCCCATTTTGTGCTCAGCCGCGTCGGGATCTCGAATTGAAAGGCGGCAAAGCTTATTTTTAGATATATATATATATTTTCCCCAGAGGGAGAGGATGTAAGTCAGTGTGGCAGCTACACTGCGTTGTAAATAAAGAGAGAGATGAAGACATAGCTGCTGACAAGGCTGGGTTGTTTTGGGGGGTAAGGCAAGGCACGGACCACAATTGCACACAGGAGGGAAGTCCGTGAATTATTTGTCTCCCAGATCAACACAGAGAAAATAGACCAATGCAAATTCTGCGCAATTTCCCCCTGGTATTTAACATCCCCAAGTATTGTGGTAGGAAGTTGGGGAGAAAATGCAGTAGAACAACAACCACAACAACAAGATAATCATAATGATATATTATTGATTATTATAGTTATATTATAGTCCGACCAATCACTCGGAATCCCAAACCCCCCCAGTGTTTCGTGCACAGAAACATGGTATTTTAAGTATAGATAGATGAGATAGATAGATAGGGATAGTTAGAGAATGGGATTTGAGATCAACCATAGAGATTTTTTAAGTCACGAAAGATTTAGAAACACCTGCCGTGAATAGAAAGAAGTTGTGTTTTAAGGCACTACGTATAAGATGTACGGCTATAATTCAAAATTACATAGTATACGATGGAACCCGACATATATATAATAGAGATAATATTATACATCAATATTCTTTCTAATCAGGATTGAGTAAAGGTCAGCTGAGGTCCTTTAAACTGCCAAAGGGAAATTTATAAAAATCATATAGGTTAGTAAAAAGAAAGAGTTTTTAGAGAAACGTTTATAACGGTTTTTTATTAAATAGATTTTTACAGATAAAGGGGGGTTAATGTGTTGATAATAAGATTACGGCTTATAAAATATGGCTGGACTTAGTTATTTTAAAATAGTATTTTTTGTCTCTATTAAGATTCATCAAATGGCTAAAGTGTTTCTGGTTGAGATATATATATATAATATATATATATATTTATATAATGAAATCGACTTGTATTGCAAATAATAACAGTTTAGATTAGACAAAGAAGCGTCAAAGGACCAAAACTTTTTGTCTGCACCGGACAATCTAGGAACAATGTTGACAGGAGGAGAAGTAATCAAGGGAAGTACGGGAGTTTTAATTCTCACTAATTGACAAGGTAAAATACTGTTTTTATAAAAGGGTGGACGTAAAGGTCAACAAAATTTCTAACTGACCCATGCGTATAGGGGGTGCATGGATATTAGAACACACTATGAATCTATAAGTGCTAATTAAATGGTCAGAGCGTATGCATGAGATATGGTTATGGGTGGCAGTTTTTCACATACGGTGGAAAGGTGGTCGTAAAACTTGGATCACATGTCTAGATCTAGCCACATAAAAAAAATGAGATAGAAATTTGTAAACAGAAAATGGTCTTATAATACGGTGTAAAACCGCAGAACGGTGTGCCACCGCTGCCTGAGACACCCCTTCTTGCAAGATTGTAATGATAAATTGGAAATTGCGCTGAGTCACATTGTTTGTCCCTGAGTTCATTTGATGTGGGTACCTTGGGTCACTTAGAGAAAATCTGTTCTCACAGATAGTACAGGACAGATAGATAGATTAGATCAGAAAATACCATGTTTCCGTGGGCAGAAAATGGAGTTGCTGCACAGGGAAACCACGTTTTTCAGTGCAAAGGGGGGGGGGGGATTGGGCACAGAAAACTGTCTTTCCGTCCCCGACTCCCTTTTGTTTTTGCACTGAAAAAGCCGATTTTCAGGACGTTCAGATACAAAGGAGAATAAGTAGCAGCATGGAGAAAAGCGCTTTAATTGGTTTGTTTGTCGCACCATGCAGATGAAGTATTTGAGGATTCCATCCCACAAATGCACCGGAGGAAGCAGGACTGAAGTCTAGGCAAGTTCAATGCTGCCAACGTCCTTTCTTTTCTTTCTTTCGGTTAGTGCCAAAGCTATTGCCGAAGGATCTCTCTACCAGAACTGCATTCCCTGTGCCTTAGGCCCTTGAACGTTTGAGTAACATTTCTGATGGATAAGATGAACAACTACGTCCCAGGTGGTGGTTGTGTGGGTTCCTCCAACCACGTTTCCAAATGTGGGGACCCGCAGCCAAACCTATACGGGAAGTTTTCTTGGCAAGTTTTCTTCAGAGGGGGGGTTGCGCATTGCCATCCTCTAAGGCCGAGAGCACTGTGACTCACACCAAGGGTTCTCATGGCCAGTGTGGAATCCACCCGAGTCCATAAGTCCAAGACTCAAAAACACACACGCCATGCTGGGTCCACTACGCGCCTACCATCAGCCACTTATCCCCAAGTATTGTGGAAGAATTGGGGAGAAAAATGCATATAACAATAACAATAACAATAATAATAATAATAATAATAATAATTATTATTATTATTTATAGTCCGACCAATCACTAGGAATCCCAAACCCCTCCCCAGTGTTTTCTGCACAGGAAACATGGTATTTTAGATAGATAGATAGATAGATAGATAGATAGATAGATAGATAGATAGATAGATAGATAGACAGACAGACAGATAGATAGATAGATCAAGAAAATACCATGTTTCCTGTGCAGAAAATGAAGTTGCTGCACAGAAAACACTTTTTTCAGTGCAAAGGGGGGGGGGATTGCACAGAAAACTGTCTTTTCCTTCCCCCTCCCTTTTTTGCACTGAAAAAAGTATTTTCAGGACGTTCAGATACAAGGAGAATAATGAGCAGCATGGAGAAAAGCGCTTTAATTGTTTGTTGTCGCACATGCAGATGAAGTATTTGAGGATTTCCATCCCAAATGCACCTGAGGAAGCAGACTGAAGTCTAGGCAAGTTCATGCTGCCAACGTCTTTCTTTCGGTTAGTGCCAAAGCTATTGCCAAGATCTCTCTACAGACTGATTCCTGTGTCTTAGCCCTTGAACGTTTGAGTACATTTCTGATGGATAAGATGACAACTACGTCCAGGTGGTGGTTGTTGGGTTCCTCCAACCCGTTTCCAAATTGTGGTGACTCTAAGCCAAACCTATAACGGAGTTTTCTTGGCAAGTTTCTTCAGAGGGGGGGTTGCCATTGCCATCCTCTAAGGCTGAGAGACTGTGACTCACCCAAGGGTTTCATGGCCAAGTGTGGAATCCAACCCAGAGTCCTAGTCCAATACTCAAAACACAACGCCATGCTGGGTCTCTACTTACTCTCCTACCATCAGCCACTTGTTGCAAAGGGACCAAGGTGCGTATGTTCAGGAACATTGGTTTTTCAATAAGGGATCCCTTGGTTTGTAAGAGACAGGGAATGCACATTGATCATTTTTCCAAGAGGTATCTGAGGTCCAATACAGATGGACAAAAAGCGGCATTCTGGGGCCAATTTAAGGGCTCCGTAGGGCTGGGCTTCCATACGTACCCAGCTCAAATAGCAGCGCCCGTGCACCATCTTGCGTGACAATGACGCATGGGCATCTGTGCGCCCAAACGGCGCTCTCCGGAAATGCCGGAGTCAGGGCGCGCGAGTGCCATTATTATGCTCCTAAAAAGAAGCCACCCTAGGGAGCGCATTGGTACCACACGGTGCGGTTGGCGCGGCACCAATGAGGGGTAAAAACAGGTGGCATGGAGCCGCCCATCTGTATCCCCCCCTGACTTTGCTGGATGCTCTTTGAAAAGATCCATTTGTTGGAATACGGCTAAGAGGATCCATCCAAAATTTCCAATGCCACCTTCTGGATCTGGCCCCTGAATGCCACCTTAAAACCACAACCGCCGCACACTCACATACACGCAACAAATGGATGAGAATGAAGCCATGAAATGGCCCAAGAGATTTAACTACTTGTCACAGAGAGATGGAGAGAGAAGGTGGGAAAGTCAAAGCAATAATACTCTGAAGCAAATCCTTGCTCAAACGTTAGGGCAAGAACATCATTCGAAGGGAGGGAACGATGGAAGGAAAAAGTCTCTAAATAAATAAATATCTCTAAGCAAATAAAAATAAAAAATCGGTTGATGGAACAAAATGAGACAAAGCCCAGGAAAATTAACATCGGGGGGGGGGGGGGGGATCCAGTCTATAAGAATTATTGAAATAATCCTCTTAAGGAACAAATCTTCCATCTTGCTCACATAGCAGGGGCACGCGAGACGTCACAAACGCTCTGGCGCGCGTCCCCAGAATACCAATGCATCTGCTTAGGAATAGACATGTGCAAGTGCACATACACGCATACACACTTCTGGGTTGGCTAGCTTTTTAACTTCCCTATTTATCTCCCATTCCTGGTCTTAGCAGATGCTTGAGATTGTTCCTCCTTATTTGGGGAGCATCTTGCCTCCGCATCCAAGCTGAAAGCAATGTCCTACTTTTTTAGTTTGCATACCCTTAAAATAAATTATCAACTCCAAACCAAACGAGGATGTGAGCCAAGCTTAGGAGCCAGGCTTAGGAATGTTGCATTCTCTCCTCTCTCAGTACACAAAATTCACTTTTTCTTTCCCAGCAAGTCATTACCATGGTTTAACGTTACTCCTTTTTGTGTTGCCATTGTGTGCCTTCAAGTCTATGGCAACCCAATCATGGAGTTTTCTTGGCAAGGTTTCTTCAGAGGAGGGTTTGCCATTGTCATCCTCTGGGATTGAAAGAGCGTGACTTGATGGAGGTCACCCAGTGAGTTTCTGCGGCCAAGCCAGGATTCGAACCCTGGCTTCCAGATTCAAAGTCCACCTTCCAAATCACTACACCACGGTTCTCTCAAGTGCTACCTTTACTGAAAGCAAACCACAACTAACACACATCCAAGTTACTGAAAACTATACATCCCTCGCATATCAGAGTTTGAGGCCACAGATCAAGGAGTGTTGGAAGCCCAGGCTTCCTGGACTATCCCTTCCTGGACTCTGGGGCTACAACAAGCTATGAATCCCAGGATTCCATAGCACTGAGCCATTGTTGGGAGCAGCCACCAAGAAGGCTCACCCCTTGTCCTCTCCAAATATGATTAATAACAATAAGAGTAATAATAAGATGAATAATGGGAAGGGCAGCTTTGTACTGGAAAGGGAAGGAGGAAAAGGGGAGGAAGTGCTTGTTCTTGCAACCTGGAGAACACAGTTTACAGGGAATCAGGGTTTGCCTTGCATTGGCCTTAACTCCTCGACCTGGCAGTCCAAGTCAATGCGATCCCCTCTTAGAAATTATGACCATTCCTCTTTTCATTTTATGTATTGTGAAGCATCTCTGGTTATTTCCTCTCTCCAAAGACGGTTTGGTAACCCACAAAACAGCAAAATGCTAAGTGTTTGCTAAGCACTGAGTGAGAGACAACTGGACTTTCAGCAACTGAACCTCACCTGCTACAAGAAACCCCCCAAAAAGGAGGAGGTGGAAACTGTGTCAACAGAGGATCTTGAAAAATACAGTTTCCCAAAACCATTAAAACGGGGAGGCTTTAGATTTCACCACCTACTTTTCCAGCTGGAACCCAGAGCCAGAGTTGTATGCAACATGGTGTTTCTTAGAGACAGGTATAGGATGAGAAATATATAGAATGGGATGCTCTATGTTGTAGAATCAGGCCAGACCTGGCCCTATACACCCCCTTGGAAATTTTCCTTCAAGAGATTAATACAGATTATGGATGCGAGGCATTTAAATTGTTGCTATTGTGAACCCCCCAAAAAGTGTGAGTTGGTTTGCTGATCTAGCACAAAGTAGCTAAGTATCTACCAGCAGATCTGAATCCACTTTCTGGCAGCACCTGTCTCAGGTGTATCGCGGGGTCCAACGACATAAAAAAATTACCCGCAGCTTTGCTTTCTGAGAATTGTCTCTACTACAGCGTGTGACAAACCTTTCCCTTTAGAAAGACCAGCCCTGGGAGCCACTCTTAGTGAACGCTGGAAAGATGACAAGGTAACGCAGCCCAAGGGAACCCCGATTAGGATCCTACATTACTCAGAGGTGGTACTTTTCACACTCGGGGGTGCAAGGAAGAATGAGTTCGTTCACTATTATGGAAAGGGTCTCTCTTTTTGAGGAGGTCGGCGTGGTGAGTCCAAGATTAAAACAGAAACACAAAAGTACCAAATAACGAATGTCCATCCTTCCCATTAACTGGGAAGCAGGTAGCAAAAATGGTCGGTCCCTCAAGCAATGATATTTTCCCCAGTTACTACAACAAAAAAGTAACACTCATGAGCTTTTGCGGAGCTCTGCCCTGCCAAAGGATCACCATCTTTAAGCAGCTGAAACCATCAAGACCCAAATTTGGATGCACACCTAAGAGAAGGAGAAGCCCAGCTCACCTTGATCCTGAATCTTTTCTTCATGCCAGCTCAGATGGAAGAGTTTGCTACCTCCTCAGTTTGCAAAGAGCAGTGTCTTCTCTTCTGCTCTGCCCAAATACTGACCAGGATCAAACGCAGCTTAATCCGAAAGCTTCCCCAGCCTTACAGCTAAGTGCAAAAGAAGGTTACGGTTGACCCCTTTTAAGTCAGAAAAACAGAAGCCATCTGGAGAGCACATCCTCAGACTTTGGGTAAAGTCCCCAAACCTAAACTATCGCAGCCAGAAATCTAGAAACCAGAAACTCAAAGTTTCACAAGATGCTCTTCTCTCTGGCACAGAGCAGTCTTAAAACATTGGAAACATTTCCCAAACCCTTAAATCCAAGCACACTGATAAAGATCCCAAAGCATCTGTTCACTGGTGAAGGGTGCTCCTTACGCATCTTTCAAAGCATGGAATTCCCTGGTTCCCAGAAGCACTGCTTTCAAAACACAGCAGAGAAAAGAACGGATGGGTTTGGAGACCTTATCGTCATCCAAGCCATTTTCACAGCCATCCCAAAAGGAACATGCTCAGAGACATGCAGGCACAACTCTCCGCCTGTTTGCCCAGAAGTTAATCTCCCTGGCTTCAGCAAGATTCATTCTCCAAGGATGGTGCACAGAAAAAAGGTCAGTTCAGCTGCAGAAGTAGACACTTCGGCTTGCAAAAACAAAAACCCAGCTACGATGCAAACATGCGGCGTAACCCACATGAAGTGTATTTAGATTCCTCCTTTCTCAGACTTTCCTTTCTCTCTCTCTCCCTTGCATTTCTCCTCTGGCCACATTTAGATTGTATGGTGCCTGCGGCAGGGACCCGTCTCTTGCATTATGTCACGTGGCGAAAGCACCAATGGGCACCAATAAGGCTCTATCACTATGAATGGTATATGGAGAGCGTCTGTATAATTGGCTCCGCTGGTGCAGTGGAATCGGCCATTGCGTCCCTGCCAGATTGCTAGGAGCTGACCTGGATAACATGAGGAGAACCTATGACGTTTCCCAACCATATTTTCCTTTTCAAACTAAAACCAGGGCCAGCTGCCTTGGGCAAATACAAGCCATGCAAAGCCTCTTCTTCCATCACGATGAGATCCCATTTAACCTGGTCCCAGAGTCACCTGGGAGGATACCCAGACTGTGCAAATCCAAATGCAAAGCCCAGGACTTTATGACAGGCATCTGATTAATGCACTTTTTAAACTAGCTTTGCACACTTATTTCCAGCCCACAAGAGACTACTGAATGCTCTCTCTTTGTGTATATACATATATGTGTGTTTGTGTGTGATTAAAATGCAAAACTTTATAAATATACCAGCAAAATGTTTCCGCTCTGACCTTTTCGGTTGCTCAAAAGAATTTTTTTCCCCATTTCGAGCAATTGAAGAAGAGATTAACCAAAACTTTTTTCTAGTATATTTATAAAGTTGTTTGCTAATCCTTCCAATAATGGTCTGTTTTAAGTGATTAACTGAAACCTTCTGAGATCCAGAAGAAACGTGCCAGAAGTGCGGTTTGTTTGCATTGAAAACCCCTACCGCAAACCTTTGGAGACCTAATTAAAACTGGGCCACTTAACCCAAAACAGGTCAGAAACCACAAAAAACATGCATAGCAACCCTGCTCAGAATGTGCAAATAACTATGCAACTCTGCTTCCATCTCAGCTTCTGAAGCATCTTGGACGCTCAAAAGACAAGTGTTACACCAGCAGTAAAAGCCATAGACTCTCATGCGCCTGATCTGAGTTATCTCCTTATAAAAACCTATAAAGAGGAGCTGGATTTCCTTAGTGCTCAACTTGATTACCGATCCGGTCCTAAACATGGCAAATATCGATCCCCGCTTCTGATAGCGTTGTCCCAGATTTGTTCCCCAAATCTCAGGACTCCTCTTCCATTTTGCTCCTGTTCTCTTGGGCTGTGATTCTATGCAGATTTAGACCAGGGTAAGCCCTACTGAAAACAGCAGCATTTGTTGCTGCACATGGCTTTGCGCGGCCGATTCCCTTTGGCTCTTCCTTGATGCAGAGGCGAAATCAGAAAAGCTTGGGAAGGGAGCGACCGGCTTGTTCTGCGAATGCCAAACCACATTTGTGTGCAAGAGCCATGATGGTCATATTCTCAAAATGAATGGAGGAAGAGGGTGGGGAGTAGTAGGAGAGCAGTGCTGATGTGATCTCAAAGCAAAGCTGTCCAAAAGAATAGGAAATGATGTGCAAGGGGGAAGGGGAAATCCAGTTGTCCAAAGGTTTAGGGAAACAGGAGATAAGGTCTCCCTTCACTCCTCCCCTCTGCAAAAGAGAAGCCAGGTGTTATCTAAAACCCATCCACAGTGCATCTGATAAAAAGGGCAAACCCTCTTCTGGTTTCCACAGCAGCTTTCCTTCTAAGAGTGTCTATTTTTAGGCAGCGCCAAATAAATCACTGCAGTTCGCAGCAGGCGCACGTTTCCTGCAAAAGGGAAGCATTGGAAAAAATGCCCAGCCATATTAGCTTCGAAACATAAGTCATCTATACATGGCACTGGCCATATCGCCAGATGATGTTTCGCCAAGCAATGCTCACAGCTTCTTGAGGCAATTCTGTTCAAACCGCCCAACGCTTAACCAACACTGAAATGGAAAGATTGCAGCAAGGCTCCCAAACCGGCACAGCAAAAAACACCAAGCAAGCAACCCTCTCACAGCAAAATGCCTATTCGTGCTACACAACAGAGTAAGCCGTTGGTTTCCACCCAGAGAAATGACCGGGGCTATTCTAAATGCACCTGTTCTTGTGTATTGAAAGACATTAGCTCCATTCAAATGCATATGAAGGGAAATGCACACCAACACCGGACCCGCTTTTCAACACAGAGGAGTCACACCAAAAATGTGCAATGCATCGGATCAAAACCCTTGTCTTCCACCCCCCTTTCTCCTCATTTCTCCTCCGCATGGATGCACTGTTCAGAACACACGGCGCACACAAGCCAAGCACAAGCCAAGAGAGACACGACACATACGTCCATGCAGGCAAGCCAGCAAGCAAGCAAGCAAGAAGAGGGATTCATCCGGCGAACTGAAGGAATCAGTTCTGCAAAAGCAAACAGCATCCATTACATCGGATGGGTGATGCTGAGGAGACAGGACAAGACCATGAACCAGAAATGGAAGGTTCAATGAATAAAAAATGAATGTGTGGGGAAGGGGTTAATTTTTTAAAACAACTTACATTGATTTTGGGGATTTTTCCTGCGGTCATTATACACAGCAGTTGGGCTGTGTACAGAACACCTGATCCAAAGAGAAATATAACCACATTATGAAAAGCAAAGGGGATGGGGAAGAACAGGGATCAGGTTGAGACATGCAGCAGCTGATAAGGCTAGGGAGAAAAACCCTCTCTCTCATTCTTCCTTACCACCGCCACCATCACATCCCCTGCCATTTCGAAAGAAAGAAAGAAGAAAGAAAGAAAGAAAGAAAGAAAGAAAGAAAGAAAGGGAGATCCACTTCGCTGTCTGCTGGGAGCAAGGGAAGCTAGCTGGATGTGCTCACCCTTCCAAGAAGCAGCAGCAGGGAGGGGGACAGCGATGGAAGGGACACATGGATAGCTAGCCTCAAACGCTCCAACTGAAAAGAGCAAAACAGCATCAGAAAAACCTCAGTGCAATCTGCTTCCCATCCTCACCAGCCCTGCATCGGTTTGACCTGTGAAATTCATAAGGAAATGTTAGGGAGAGGGGCAGAGATGGAGTGTGGTGATAAAAAGAAAGGCTAATAATAATGATGAGGAGGATGATATATGACCTAATTATAACATCATAGTAGTTGATGATGGTGACAGTGAGAATGGTGGTGACAGAATGCCCATCACTGATGGTCAACCAGTAACATCTGGCAGACTATGAAACTGAGAGATAATAAAGTTGGCCCTCTGTATCCACGGATTCATCCATCCACAGTTTTAATATATTTTCCCCAAAATTCAATTTTTTTTGCCATTTTATGTAAGGGACACCATTTTACTATGAATGGCATCCACAGTTTTGGGTATCCACTGGAGGGCATCTTGAAATCACACCCCAGAAGATACCAAGGGCCCTAATAATAAAACCTAATCATACTAATAATACTTAGCAATATAATATTAGCCAGTGATGATGATGGCGATTATAAAGAAAGAGACTATAATAATAATAATAATGGAATCCAAACCATTAAGGGTCTGCCAGTAACACCTGGTAGACTATGAAACTGAGAGTTAACAACATCTAATTATTAAACCTATTAACATTATCTAATAGTAATATAATCTTAGATGATGGTGATGATAATGATTATAGCAATGATAATAATGGAATCTGAATAATTGATGGTCTACTAGCAACATGTACAAGACTGTGAAAAAGAGATATGATAATACCTAATAGTAATAGTTAAAGTTACCTAATAATGTAATGTAATAATGGAATATTAGATGATGATGATAATGATGATGATGATGATGATGATGATGATGATGATGACTATGACAATAATAATGGGATTCAAATCTTTGACGGTCTACCAGTAACATCTAACAGACTATGAAACTGGGAGGTTTCATAGTGGGCCCTCCATATCCACTGCGGTTAATGGCATAGGACCCCCACGAAATTAGAAAAAACACAACCTAAAAGAACACCTCTCTAGGAATACCTAGGTCCTCTGGTGCAAACTCTATGGTCAACCTCTAGCCGACGCTGACCATAGAATTGTAGCGGAGAACCTAAACATGCTTATGTGTTCTCTCTAGGAATCTCTAGATCCTCCAGCATGACTCTATGGTCAAATTTTGCAAGAGGTTGACCACAGAGTCACGCTGGAGGACCTAGAGATTGCTAGAGAGAACATAGTAATCAAATCCATAAAAGTCAAAGCCATGAATGTCAAGGGTCAACTGTAATAATAATAATAATAATAATAATAATAATAATAATAATAATAGAAAGAGATGATGATGATGATGATGATGATGATGATGATGATGATGATGATGATGATG
>NC_056528.1:49316691-49337868 GCF_019175285.1 Sceloporus undulatus | reverse complement strand
GATGAAGGTGGCCTATATCCAATGGCTAGGCCCACCTAAAGTTGATCCATTGCTGAATGTAAAGTTGTTCCTAAAGTATATCCCTTGGTCCAATGGGTCTTCTTTGGTTGGAAGTAACCATTGGAATTGGGCCAATCCAGCCAATCAGATCAAACTACCATAAAGTCACATCAGAATAGATACATCCTGACATCTCCAAAAGTGGAATAAAGCAGAACCAAATCCTCTTTGGCCCCATCGTCCTCACCTTCCTTATCAGCGGAGCAGAGAGATGTTGATCGATAATGATCTCTCTAAAAATGGAACGAAATATAAGCAAATCCTTATCGTCGGTCACAGAGGCATATCACAAGATCCCCATCCTCAAAGAAATGCGTCAGTCATGATAAGATAGCGATATGGCTAAAAAAATGTGATAAAACATAAGAAGATCCTCATCTTCACCAGTGCCACCATCCTCATTGCAAGGATACTGATCTCAATGCCTAGCATTCACTTGGCACGGGAAGGTGCTACTTCTCAGTGAAAGCATCAGGCAAATGGGATTTGGTGTGTGTGTGTGTGTGTGTGTGTGTGTGTGTGTGTAAAATCCTCTTATCTCAAGAGATACCTGCAGCTTTAAGGTACTGGAGTGGAGCGCTGGAGGAAGACGGCTGCCATGCACAGTGATGCTGGGGTTGCTATGATACTGCAGACAGCCTTCTTCTTGGGTACCGTAGCAAATAATTCGGAAGGCTGCTTAGGCAATGGCACTGCCAAGTAAGGGCTTTTCATCTCTAAGGTGCAGATGGTACCCATCATTGCTTAGAGCTCTTCTGGTCTTGGGCTGCATCTGCGCTGTACTCATCATTGCTAGGAGCTCTATTGGTCTTGGGCTATATCTGCACTGCAGAAATAATCCAGTTTGAGACCACTTTAATTGCCATGGCACCATGCTAGAGAGTTCTGGGAACTGCACTTCGTTATAGATAGAGAAAGGATATACATGGCATGGGGAGACTGCTGGAAGATCTGCTTAGGCTGCATCTGCACTACAGGAATAATCCTGGTTGACACCACTTGAACTGCCATAGGTCAATGCTATGGTATTCTGGGATTTGTAGTTTGTTGTGGCACCGGAGCTCTAGGATAGAGGAGGCTCAATGTCTCACAAAGCTACAAGTCCAAGAATCCCATAGCAGTGAGCCGTGGCAGTTAAAGTGGGATTATTTCTGCTGTGTGGGTGCAACATTATAGATGCAAGGTTGTTGTTTTGTAATAGGATGGCCCATCTCCACTTCTGACATTGTCCTACCTGCCTGGCAGGACCCATAGGATGAATGCAACATGGAAGCAAGATAGGGAGGAGGTTGCTGGAGTCCACAAACTCTACTCTTGGAAACTAAGTCTTATGGTAACTAAATCTATTTAAATCCTACTTGAGTTGTTGTTGTTGTGTTGTTATTGTCATTGTTGTGTGCCTTCAAGTCATCTCCAACTTATGGCATCCTTAAGGAGCCAGCATGCAGTGATTTGAGTGCTGGACTATGAGATCAGGGTTGAAATCCCCACTCAGCCATAGAGATCCACTGGGTGACCTTAGGCAAAGTCATACTTTCTCAACCTCAGAGGAAAGCAAAGCCAAACCTCCTCTGGACAAATTCCTTCTGTGAGTCACCTCAGCTCTCAATCTGGGAGAAAGGCAGCCTAATAAATACAATCAATAAAATAAAATAATAATGAATAACAAACAAATCCTGCCAAGGAAATCCCATGTGGGTTTGCCTTAGGGTCGCCATATGTTGGGACTGACTTGAAGGCACATAATAACAACAACAGCAACAAAGTGGACTTATCACAGCGTCTCCTTGGTGGGGTTGCCATTTCTTTCCTCCAAGGCCAAGAGAGTGTGACCTGTCCAAGGTGACACACTGGATCTCCATGTCCAAGAGGGGATTCCAACCCTGGCCTCCCAGAATCATACTCCATGGAAGGTCAAGTTTTTCTTGGTCAGATTTCTTTCTGGTTTGTCATGACTTACTCCTGAGGCTTAGAGTATGACTTGCTCCAGGGTCACCTGGTGGGTTTCCAAACCCTGGTCTCCCGGAGTCCTAGTCCAACACCCAAACTACTACTATACCCCACTGGGATTCTCCAACTAGGCCAGACCAGTGAGTGCATTGTTGTAGAGTGAGTTAGCACTTTCAATGATACTATGGCCTGTTCCAGACTGCCAAAATAAAGCTGCTTGGGGTCTCTTTGGAGGTATGCTGTTTAAATGATGCATGGGTCCTAAGAGTCCGGAGGTCGTGCCAAAGCCACACTCCATTCCTAAGCACTGGAGGGCAGCTTTGGTGCAGCTTCCGGATTCTTAGGATGCATGCATCATTTAAACAGCATACCTCCAAAGAGACCCCAAGCAGCTTTATTTTGGCAGTCTGGAACAGGCCTATGAGTCTATTTTAGGAGGAACTGCCAACTCCAAAGGCACCAGATCCTACCTGATCTTGGTAGATAGGCAGGGTTAGCCCTGGTTAGTACTTGGATGGGTGACCGCCAACAAACACCAGGTTATGTAAGCTATATTTCAGAGTACAGAATTGGCAAAACCACCACTGAGGATACCTCCCTAAGAAAACCCTATGAAATGCATGGGTCGCCATAAGTAGAAAGGCAACATGAAGGCAGAGACAGACACCCCCCCCCCCCCCCCCAAATATAGAGATGGAAATCCTGCAGGCCTCAAGATATAGTAGGAATGCATCTCCCAGTATTTTTCACCATTGCCTACGCTGGCTGGGGCTGCTGGGATGACAACATCTGGAGGGTGGCTTGATTTCCACTCCTGACCAACAAGATCCAGGCTTTATGCAGTTCATCCTAAAACCCATGTCCATGGAGACTTCCAAGGCAGCAGGTAATGGAAACCATTATGAAAGGAAAAGAATGGAAGGAAGGTCTGCCTTTCTTCCTGCCATCTTTAGACTATGAACACAGAAAGGGAGCATTTTAGGAGGGGAAGGCAATACATCTTGCCATGGCAATATTTAGCAGAAGCTACAGAAGAGCCTGACTTTGCAAGAGAGGCAGGGAGTGTGGAGTCCATTTCTATCACCAGCCTTCACATTTTGCAAAGTACTAAGCGTCACTGGCATCATCTGCCATGACTGCAAAGCTACTCAGATCTAATCTCCAAAAGTTGAAAAGATGTCCCAATCGGATTTTTCCCCTCTCCTTAGCCTATCCGCTGCTTAGAAAGCTACAACTTTCTGCACCTGATTTTCTTGCAGGTTATGTTCCTACGAGTTGACTTTGTCTCATGGTGGCCCTCTCCTAGGATATCACCTACAGCAGGGCTTCTTGAGATAGGCAACAGTGGTTTGAGTGTTGGACAAGGACTCTCTGGAGACCAGCGTTTGAATCCCAACTCATCCATGAAAATCCACTCAGTGACTTTAAGCAAGTTACACTCTCGCAGTTTCAGAGGATGGCAAAGGAGCAAATCTTGCCAAGAAAGCCCCATAATAGGTTCGTCTTAGGGTTGCCCTAAGTCAGAACTGATTTGAAGACGTACAACAAGGACCCATTATGCGCGAGTGGCAATTATCCCCCCCAATGTGTCATGGATCGACACCATATTTGTGCCCAATTCTTTCATGGGTGCAAACTCACCAGGAACCAACAGCTAATGGCCAAAACCAGTCCAGTCCACGTTGAATACCACTGGCTCACAGAACCAGATATTCCTTGGCAATCTCCTTCTCAAGTCCTAACACACTACGCAGTTATAGCACTATGATTCCGCTTCAGCTCCCATGGTTGCATTTCATGGAATCCTGAGGTTTGCAGGATTGAGAAGCTCTAGTGCCTCACCAAACTACAACTCTTAGGATTCCACAAGATGTTGACATGGCTATTAAAGTGGAATACACTGCTGTCACTGCATAGTATGAAAGGACCTCAGGCTTGACCTTGCTTAGCTTCTCAGACTGGAAAGGACTTGGTGCCTTTAGGGTATTTAGATACCTCTTCCTGGTTACCAAGTAAAAAAAAAAACCACTGGTGCAATTAGAAATGCATTTCTTTCGTTGGAAATGTGACTTTCCCTGGAGTGAGTCCACCCAACCTTTTGTCTGCAGTCCTACACATGCAATCCTACCAATGCGCCAAGTCTCACTGACTACCCTTCCCGGTGGTACCTTCTTCGAAAGCAAGGTATATCACAAGGGTATGCAAAGATATGGACACCCAGGGCCACTGGTAGCCCCTCAAAGCCTTTTCTGCGGCCCCCAAACTCTGGGCCACCCCTTTTTCAAGCTCTGAAAGGCCTCCTCTGGAAGTCTTCCAAAGCTGAAGCAAAAAAGCAAGAGGTAGTAATGCCTTTCCAGCTAACTATAGTATGGCTACCATCCCCTTTTCAAGGCAGACGTTAATTTGATGGTTTCTGGGTTTGTCTGTTCATTTGTTCATCTTCATCCAAGAGTCCTTTCCACCAAACGCAACAAGACTTCACAAGCAAACCATGCGTGGAATCAGGCCATTCGAATCTGGAAGTTCACCCCATTCAATTTTTAATCCACATTGGGCTTTCTATGTCTCCTTTCTCCGGGTGACCAACAATATACAGCATATGATTCTGGTGTCTTTGATTCCTTCAGTCTTCAAGAAAAAAGGGAACGAATACCCTAGCAATGATTTATAGCATTGGTTCTGAATGGTGAGCTTTCAGGCTGCATTTAGAACCTGCATCTGTCATTTTGGCAAGGCTCTTCAGAAACAGCAGCGTTCTGTGACCGTTGCCATTAGCTAATATGCCTCCTGCGATGTACCTAAAGGCACCCCAAATTTGCTTGCAGGGATGCCCAAACTACTGGGGGTCGAGGAGTACAATGGCTAAAATGAAAATAAATAATTAAACAAATAAATGTATCACGGAGAGAAAAATTAGTTCACATGCTAAATGTTCTCTCTCTCACTCATGCGCACGCAAAGCCGATCTGGCAAAAACTCTCCACATTTTGCAAAATGTGATTCATCCAGGTGGCAGTGTGGCATTTGCCTGTTGCCAAGCAAAGCCCGGCTGCCGTTATTTTTGGATAAACACATTCCCACTGAACCTTAGCGAAACAAGCAACGTTCTGAGATGCTAAAAACCACGTCTCCATCCACCCATCTCCGATGACTCATGCTCCCATCCCTCCTGGCCGGTTATATCACTCCACATTTCTTCAGGATCAAAAGAAGAGGAGGCAAAGGGACTTCTATACAATCTCCTTCCTGGAAAAAGAATGATAATAAAGGAGTTTGAAGAATCCAGCCAAACCATTTTGTCTCACGGTGGCACCAGCTTGTGAGTGAGGCTAAATACTTAGGGGAACGCATGGTCCGAACCAAATGGTCTCGCTGGAGATGGTTCCTCAGACCCACAGAAACTTCACAAAAGAATTGGTCACACCTGTTCCTTCGAGTTCGCCAACAAGTGAGCAAGACAAGATCTACCTGAAAATGCAAGCAGTAGCCTTTTGACAATATTGCTGACACTGATTGTATATATTCAGTCTTATATTCAATATGATCGGCTGGAATCCTGTTGGTTGATCTGCACTAGGGTCATTGAATCCATTGTTGAATGCTGAGCTGACACAGAGGGGAATCCAACTGATTCGCTTGGTCTGTGCTAGCTTAGAGAGCCAGCATGGTGTAGTGGTTTGAGCATTGGACTACAACTCTGGAGAACAGGGTTTGAATCCACGTTTGGCCATGTAAACCCACTGGGTGACCCTGGGCAAATCACGCTCTCTCAACCTCAGTTGAAGGCAATGGCAAACCTCCTCTGAACAAATCTTGCCAAGGAAACCCCAGGATAGGTTGACTTGATAGGGTCGCCATAAGTCAGAAATGACTTGAAGGCACACAACAACAACAACAACAACAACAACAAACTCTAGTCTAACCCTAACAAAAGGAATTAAGCCATCATCATCTTCATCATCCTCATCTCCATCATCCCCAAATACAACAAGAAACCCCCAGCGCTTTCCCACCAGCTTGTCTTTACGATTTTATCAAGTTGAGGAACCCAGCTGGTGATACTCTTCTTAATGTCATACGTGACTCTTCACAATAGTGTCTAACTGTACACTCAGCTTACACACATATGTTCTCTCTTACACATTCGGCCATATTGAGCAGATAAAGCCTGGAATCCTGTTGGATACTCTCAACCAGAGTAGACCGATTCAACGAACTGTCAAATATTAAAAGTCAACACATAGATAAATTCCACTGATTCAACTGGTCAACTACAGGTAGGACTATTAGCAGAGTTCACGCTTAAGACTATGTGCTAGGAATGAAGTAAGCAGCAGAACAACCTCTAATTGCTTGTAGTTATGATAAAATGTAGGCATCCTTGGGATGAAAGCAAGCACAAATGCATATGCAAATACACTGTGTGCCTGCATGCTCAGACACATGTGGACACACATATGGATTCATGTATATATTAACTAATTAATTAATCATTTACAGGATTCCTCCCCTCTGGGACAACCATTTCAAAAGCAGTAGTGGGGTTGCATCCTATCCTACTCTTCCTATTCACATGGTTTCAGGAAGAAGTCATCATTCAAAGAGGCAATTTGGGCAACTTGAGGTCTCTCTGGGCCTAAATGCCTCCAAGGCACCAGATCCCATCTGATCTTGGAAGCATGAGTCTTGGTGAGTACTTGGATGGGAGACCGTCAACAAATACAAGTGCTGTGGGCTATATTTCAGAGGAAGGAACTGGCAAAACCACTTCTGAGGATCCCTTGCCTAAGAACATTCTCTGAAATTTATGGGGTCTCCATAAGTCAACAGGAGACTTGAAGGCACATGTGCACACATAGGTCTCTCTGATCATGACCAACACTCCTCCAGAACAATTTTTGCTTCTCTTTTCCCCCTCCTGCTTTAACAGAAAGATGACCAAACCTCTCTTTGCCCAGTCTTGTAACCCCTCATTCAGCACTTTGTTCTCAAGGAAATCAATGGCAATGAAGTCACTCTAAGCTTCCCATTTGGAAATCATGTTCTCTCAGTGGTGGGTCAAGACATGCCTTCATCCCCCCCCCCCTTTCCCTTGCCAGCTTTGAAGCCCCAAAGACTCTTGGAAACAGAGAAGGAAGAGAAGCATGCTTTCAAGAAAACAACTACAACAAAGCCCTCTTTTCTTCTCTTTGCCAGTTTGCAAAGACGGGGAAGAAACCAGTTGCAGCCCAAGTCCAGCTGGTTGCTTTTTTGCTACCAGGTTGGACCCAGCAACCGCAAAGACGGTGGCATGAAGGAAGGTTTTGAGGATTCAAGTCACACTCTCAAGGCAATGAACAACCCCAGCACCCCTCTTTCAAAGTGGCTGAAGCTTTTCAGACCCATTCCCTTTCCTTTGATCTTCACTATTATCCATCAACCCAAATGTAATGTCGAATCTGCACTTGCCACCTTTCCAAAGGCATCCGCTTTTGCGATGGCTTGGCAGAAAGTGACACTTATTTTGGTCCCAAGCCAAAATATATCAGGGTCATTACCCTGAAGGGCTTTGGCTTTCTTCTTTCTTTCTCATTTTTGTTTAAAGCCAATATAACCAGCCTTACATCGCTTGTTCGGTAGCAAACCCCCTCCTTTGCTTTGAAATCTCACCCTTCCATGGATCCTTTGCACATGACAAGAAATCCAGGCAGTGATTCGGTGCAGAGAGACCGACATGTAAAGCCATCAATATCAAAACAAATATGCACAGATCTTTGCTGTTTCATATATTTTTAAGCAAATATCAATCCATCTGTCCATCAATCGATCATAAATAAGGAACGGGGCATTAAGCAAATACACTTACAGGCATGCTTAAAAGACAAGACATGACAAAAGATTTTATGGAGAGATAATATACCAACGTCATACAGATCACGACGAGGCCATGTTGATGCTCTTGGCTGCTCTTCCCCTTTCAGAAGAGACAATTCTCTCTGTAATGTATGTAATCTCTCTCTCTTTCTCTCTCTTGGGTTGGTTTGTTTTTTATTGAGGGGGCCAAAAACAATGTTTTTTGGGAAGGGGGGATGCGTCAGTTGGTTTTGTGGTGGTTTTTGCAACGTGGCGGAGCTTCACCTCCTCCTTCTACCAGGGGACCACAAGAAGAAGTAGAAAAACGAACAGATTGGCACAACCAAAAAAAGAAAGCAGCGGAGATGACGGTGTTGGTGGTAAGGATTCAAGAAGAAAAATATGGATCGTGGGAAGCCCAGCCCCGGTCCGTTCAGCGGGTTCCCAAGAAGAACATGAGGATGACGTTGACCAGGAGCAAGACCACGATGACGGCGAAGACCACCACCGTCTGGACATCCAAGGTCATGGTGCAGTGCAGGACGCTGTAGTGTTCCAGGTGTGGAGCTGGGAGGCTGGGCGCTGTCAACCTCTGCTCGGCGAGACTGTCCATACATCCACCATGCTAGAAGAGAGGAGGAGGAGGCAAAAGGAAAGACAGTCTCTGTCTCCCTCTCCTCTCTCTCTGGCTCTGGCTCTCTTCTGCTTGGTCTCGGCCAACTCTCTGGCTCACTCACTCGCTGGCTTTGCTTGGTAAGGTGCTTCAGCTTTGTATATCTATATATATATCGCTCTATATTTGGAGGCGCGGTGCGTTGGTTGGGTCGGCTTGGGCAGACGTGCCTGTTGCTTGGTATTCCTTCCTCTTGCCTTGTCTTCCCCCTTTCTCTCTCTCTAATAAGCCTTCTTTTTCATTCTTTTCTGTCCCTCTGGTCTGGGCAGCTCCTAAGCTCTCAGCCTCTGCTGGAAGAGCACAGCAGCATCGCCAACCAGTTGAGTGCCGGAGAAGATGCTCAAGGAAGAAAGGATGGAGGGAGGGAAGGAGGGAGGGAGGGAATGAAGGAGAAAAAGGAGGAGGGTGATGGGGGGAAGGGAGGGAGGGAGGGAGGGAGGGAATGCAAGGAAAGGCACCTGGTGGGAGAGCTGGCAGAGGAGGCTAAGTGGCGTTGGGGTCTGATGTGGCCAAAGCTTCCTCTCCCTTTGGGTGCTTGCTTTCCCCTCTTGTGGACCCTCCTGCCTGGATTTGTCAAGGCAGCATCAGACAGCAGCAAACAGAGGAGGAGGGAAGAAGGAGGAGGAGGAGGAGGCTGGGCCAGCTGAAGGGCTTTGCAAGCTGCCACTGAGGCTGCCTCTGGTTGCTCTGGCTCTGGCTCTTGCTGCTGCTGCTGTTGCTGCTGCAGCATCTCTCTCCTCTCCAGGCAGAGAGACCCCTCTGCATACTAATGGAAGGAGGGGAAGAAGGAGCCAGGAGGATGCCACTCACAGCCCTGGCAGGGAAGGGAAGGGAGCAATGGTTCCTCCTTTCTATTTTTCCTTCCTTCCTTCCTTCTTTCCTTCCTTCTTCCATCTATTCCCCTTCATTCATTTTTATTCTTTCCTTCCTCTTTTCTCTCCTCTCTTCTCTTCTCTTTCCTTACTTTTCTCCCTCAACTCCCCTACTTCTTTTAAACCCCTTCCTTCCTTCCTTCCTTCCTTCCTTCCTTTTCCCTCCCTCCAAATCCTTTTCCTTTTCCTCTCTTTACCCCTTCACCTCCCTCTTGTGTTTATCCCTCTTCTTTTCCTCCTAACTTATTTTCTTTTTTCTTTTCTTTTCCTCCTTCCTTTCTTCCCTCCTTTAACCTCTCCCTCCCTCCCTCCCTCCCTCAATTCCTTCCTTCCTTCCCCCCTTCCTTTCCTAACTTATTTTATTTTTCCTTTCTTTCCCTCCCCCCACTTTTCTCTCTTTTATACCCTTCCTTCCTTCCTTCCTTCCTTCCTTCCTTCCTTCCTTCCTGTCTCATCCTCCCTCTGCCCTTTTTCTTTTCCCACTTGTACCTCCTACTCCCTTGCCCCATCTTTTTTCTTTCCCTGCCCTCCGCCCCTCTCCTCCTCTCCTTTCTTCTCTCTTTTCTCCCTTCCCTCCCTCCACTCTTTTGTGTTTGCTGTTTCTCTCCATCCTTTCTTCTTTTCTTTCACCAGAGAAAGAGCCAATGCCGACTTAGAAAAAGAGACTGAAAGGGAAGGAATGACATCAGCTTCCATGAGTTATTAGCCTGCCATAGCAAGACAGTTGTTTCATGGTTATAGCAACCTCATTCTCCAAATACAGACCTTTTATGGAGACCAAAGCAGCATCACCATCACCAGATCCATCCTATAAGCAATAATTGATAAAACTCTCTCTGGTGTACAACCAGAAGCCTGGTCCTGTTTTTCACCTGACAGCCCCAAGCAGAGAAGGCCTACTGGCTATTGGCCATTTCATGGCTATTGTTAGCCCATGATACCTAAATGGAACCGCCACATTCAGAGCCAGTCCACACCTGAGCATCAGATTAGAGGATGGAAGATGGAAGAGTCAGGTAGTTTTCAGGTCCTGCTTTTGACACTTCCAAAAGCACTTGAATGGTCCCAATTGGAAACAGAAGCAGTTGGTGCATTATGCTACTGATAGACTTCTCTGATCCTGAGCATCAGTAGCCCTAAGGAAGGCAGCGTAACATGACTACTTCTCACAGAGGTAGTAAAACTGTGTCTCAGTGGTACCCTAGCATCAAAGGCCATTTTGGACCCACTAAAGTTTCCACACAGTTTCCAAAGGCAGCTCCACAAAGAGCATGTTCCACTTATCCAAAGAGGACATCAGCCTGACATGTGTCACCATAGCAAGACTGGACATCTCCAGGGACAGGTTTACCGGCGCAAATGGAGCTGAACTCTATGCAACCCTGACATACGATCTCAGCCAACATGTTATTGACATTACTAACATGGCGTTCGGAAAAGAGCATGTAATTAAAAAACACATCTCATTAAAAAGAAGTTCGGTGGAGGTGCTGGCTTTTTAGAAGAGCATGCCAAGTTCTGTAGACCTGTTTAAAAGGATTTTTGTACGTAGATCATTGAGGGGAAAGTCCTGGGGGCCACATCCCACAGATCAAATATGGCCCACATGGGGGTCTTGTGGCAGCTAGAAACGCCAAAGAGATCCTACGCTGGATCATCAATAGCATTATAGTGGCTAGATCAGAGGTTCTCAACCTTTGATCCTCCAGCTGTTTTGGACTCCAGCACCCAGAAGCCTTTGCCAGTATGGCCAATGATGGGCAAATCTGGGAGAGGAAGTCAAAAACATCTGGAGGACCAGAGGTTGAGAACCACTGTTCTGGATCAAGGAAAGTAATAGCACCAGTTTATTCTGCATTGGTCACACCTCATATGGAATATTGTGTAATGTTCTTGGCACCACAAGAAAGATGTGGACAAGCTGAAGAGTGTCCAGAGGAGGGCAACCAAAATGATGGAAAGACTAGAAACCACCAAGTCCTATGAGGAGCGGGTTAGGAATCTGGGTATGTTTAGCCTGGAGAAGAGAAAGTTAAGGGGCGACATGATAGCCATACTTAAATATTTGAAGGGATGTCATATTGAGGGTGGAGTGTGGTTGTCTTCTGCTGTTCCAGAGATGAGGACATGGTGCAATGGATTCAAACTATAAGGAAAGAGATTCCACCTAAATGTTAGGAGGAACTTCCTAACAGTAAGAACTGATCAACAGAATGCTGCCTTGGAATATGGTGGAGTCTCCTTCTCGGAAGGTTTTTAAACAGCGGCTGGATGCCTATCTGTTGGATATCTTTGGACTGTGTCTTCCTGCATGGCAGGGGTTGGATCAGATGATCGCTTCAAACATTACGATTCTGTGAAATCCTTTGAGTCCATCCCTATTTTAACCAGTCTGGTGAGACTCTCCTTCATCGCTGAGGTTGCCCACCATGGAATATGCTTCTTCTCATTGACCTCCGCGTCCTTCGCCAGAACGAATGCGAAGCACCGAGGTGATGGAAGAAGCCGTTGATTCACAATAGCTCCTAATCAGCTTAGCTTCGTGCGGCATATTTTGTATTCATGCCACAATGGTATTAACAGCATCGCTCAAAGATGGAGGCAGGATGTTGGCAGAATTGATGCTGTTCCATTAATCTTGTCCCAGAATAGCAGTGGAAATAGCAAGGAGGGTGAAGGTAAGGGGTAGGCAAAGGTGAATCTTGGAAAGCTTTGGGCCTCGAAGGAAGGAAAGAAGGAAGGAAGGAACAAAGGGAGGGACATTGAGAATCTTTGGGAGGAAGGAAGTTATGAGCCATTGTGAATGATGATCTGACTAACTGAAAGGCAGAAGTTGATGAGCTTTTGTAGACTTGAGCCTACTTCTTACTACTAACATGCATCTGAGGCTCATGTCTATAAAAGCTCATGCAACCACTTCTTTCCATCAATCTCAAAGTTACTACAAGATCCATTTGCATGTGAAACGGTTGTAAAAGCCCTACTTATGCAACCAATAGTTCACTCGTACGATGGCTGAAAAATAACTCCACATGTAAAAGGAATGTGAAGGATTCGAGAGTGTTGTGAAATATGAACCCATGACTCCATCGCTCACAAACGTTGGTTGGATGTCTCTGCCGCCACATTAACTACGATGTCCTTCCGAGTGGCTTGGCTGTCATATCTGGATCATTTGCTATGATATCTGCACATTTACACTCTTAAAGGGGGATCCGAAGGGCTTTCGGATCTGCTCCAAATGTTCATCCCAACTGAAAAATTAAGGGCTCGAAGCTATTTTAAATGGCAAATTAAGCACTTAATAATTATCTTAATAACACTTTGCATTTTTCCCTGAGAAGCTATGTGCCTTCCAGTATATTCGAGTATAATATTAATTTGATGTATTGATTTAAAATTTTCCCCCTGTCTTGTCTCAATCTCACAATATAAAGGCATAGAATAGAAGCGATTCTCTCTGAAATGGGTAAAGGAGCCCATAACGTCGGGTTGGATAACATGAATTTTTTCCTGGCTTATAATTTCCAGCCGTGGTTTAATGGTCTGGAGGTCAGGGTTCGAATCCCTGCTCATCCATGGAAACCCACTGGGAGACTTTGGGCAAGTCACACTCTCTCAGCCTCAGAGGATGGCAATGGGAGAACCTTGCCAAGAAAACCCTGTGACAGGTACACCTTACAGTCACCATATGTCAAAACAAGCAACAAACACAAGATAAACTCTTATTTTAAATTATCGTTACGGTGTTAGAAAGGCAGGCCATAAAAGGAATGTCTCTCTCTTTCTGTCTCTCTTGTAGGCCGCTGTGAAGAAAAAAGTGGACTAAACAGGCCTTTGGCTTCATCCAGCCTGGCGCTTTCATAGGTCCCCATGTTCTAAAGAAGACAAAGCCAGCGAGATGGAGGAACGGTCTCTGATCTAAAATGCAGCCGATCCCTCTTGTGCATGCTTTTATCTGGGATATCACACTGGAAAGATTTTGAAACAGTCCAAACCAGGACAAATGCGAAATCCCCCATCGCTAGCCCAGCCGCCAAAAGGCAAGAGAAGAAAAGCCTCTCATCGAGATGCTGCAGCACGCGCCGGCTTATGCCAGCCAGTTACAAAACGGATTTCTCCCACACTCTTCTCTGACAAAGACTGGTATTAAATGGGCAGGACTGGATTCTGCCAACCGCACCAAGAGCCTGGGGTCTCCTTGTCACCAAATGTCCCTGTTTCTCAGGTCCCTTTCTACCATTGTCCCTCCACTTCGCTCGGGTAGAAAGCTTTCCTGCAAGGGGTTGCTTTCCCTAGCCCTGGGTCAAAATCCACAGGGAGAAGATCATTCTGCTATTTTAAATCCCCGTTTATAAGGTTTATTCATCTGTTAAGATACCAGAGTAACAAACAAGATTTCATCCTGGGTTGGCCAGCGGATGAGGTGATAACCATGCTTTCAAGTCCTTTCAAGAACTGGAAGCTCCTCAAAATTCTAACAAACCTTTTGATGCAACTTGGGGACAATTGTTTTGTCTCCAAACCATGCAAAAAGCCTTCCAAATTAATAAAATCACAGGAAAATACCTCCATCCCATCCTCACAAGCACCTCAGATTATTGTGTGCCCCTCCCCAAAAAAATCTCCATTTTCATTTGCAGACCTTCTCAAAATGGCGACAAGTCATGACGTAACTAACATCGCTTCCTGGATGGAGTGGACTAGAATGCAAGGTACCTCCTCACCAAACTACAACTCCCAGAATGCCATAGCTAAGACCCAGGGCAGCTCAAGTGCAATCAAACTCCTATAGCTGTATACATCATCATCATCATCATCATCATCACATTTATTTGTTTCCCACTTTTCTTCCAAGACTGAGACCCAAAGCAGCTTACAGTCTAAAAACATAGTACATTTAAATGCACACAAGACTGACAATTCATTGGTTCCTTAAATTGTATCTACCAATTCTTCCATATTGATATGGAAGAAGCGACTTGAAAATAAGAGATGCCAGTTATCCTTAATGGGCACGAACTCTACTGGCCTCCAGATAACCCTGTTGTCAGCAAATCTTGCAAGATCTAGACACCTCCAGATACATATAGAGAAGGGATATAAATTTGCTCAGTGGGTGAACGCATGCAAAGGCTCCATCGCAGAACACTAAACTGCGGCACAGTCACAAGGCGCATGTTTTTCAGCATAGAAGATCCTAGGTTTAACCTGCGGCAACTCTAAGCACTGCTGGCAAAGATCCCTGGTTTCAAACTTTGGAAAACCATGGCTTCCAGTATAGTGAATGAAGATTTCAAAACAAATCAAATTTTAGAAGCATTGTGAAGATGGCAAAAGAGGGATGGGGAAACAAAGGCTTTCAGTGTCAGGTTGCAGCAGCATGCATTAAATAAACAATATAATCCAGTCTATTTTGGCTACTGCTATGGTAGCCGCATGCCCACAAAAAACAGGCAAGGTAAACTGCAGGTGCCCCCACTGAGTATATGCAGCAAAACAGGGAGAAAAGGGAGAGAATAGATAGGTTTGCTCCACCAGTTACTCCTTGTTGTTGTAGTTGGTGTGGGTCTTCAAGTCATTTCCAACTATGGCAACCCCAAAGGTGATCCTATCCACATTTTCTTGGCAAGATTTGCTCAGAATATGTGGGTTTGGGGCTTGATCCCATTTTCTGTTTTCACTTTCCTCTGGGCAGACATGCAGCAAACCAGTAGGATCCAAGGTAGCGACTAAGACTAGCCGGATCAAATTGGGAATTGAAAGCTGCTGCCACACTGCAGAATTAATGCAGTTTAGCATTGCTTTAAGTGCCATGGCTCAGTGCTCCAGAATTCTGGGATTTGTCATTCTGTGCGCTATTTAGCCTTCTCAGTCAAGAGCTCTGGTGCCACAATACAAATCCCAGGATTCCCTAGCATTGAGCCATGGCAGTTAAAGGGGTGTCAAGCAGCATTAACTCTGCAGTGTGGCAGCAGCTTTCAATTCCCAATTTGATCCAGTCTTTTGACAACTTTGTTTCAAGGAGTTATACCACTGCCAAGGGATGGATTAGATGACTCTTGGGGATCCCTTCCAACTCTCTCTGGGGAACACCAATTCAACTGGTCACAGTTTCAAGGCCAGAGTATGAATCCAGCCATTAAATCTTTCTCCTCCTTTGTCCATAAAGGACCCGAATCAAAGCAGAAGAGTTCAAAAGATTTATAATGAGCAGAATTTCAATATCTGGAGAGGAATCCCAAAAGCACAGCGGCTCACATCCAAGGCCTTTTAGGGACGTGTGTTCCCATTAGCTATTGGGGTTACATAATAGGAAGATGTTTTGTTTTGGCTCTCTCAACTACCGATCCTCCCCTCCCCTCCTCCTGTTGCTCTTCGACAATGATATTATTGAAGACTGAAAGAATTTGATAAAGCTTTCATAATCAAACAGCTTGGTTGCTCCGAGAATGAGGAACGCGCCATGGGTGGCACAGCGGGCTGGCACCTGCTCTGCATGCCGAAAGGTTTGGATTGGATCTCCAGATAGAGGAGGTGGTGCCAATCAGTGTGGATCCACAATGGGCACATCTGGATCTACCGTGGGCCGGATTGCCTCTAAAAATGTGGGCCGCCTGCAATGCCAGCTGATAGGGCAGTGAATCCACCCCAGGCTCTAGTCTGAACTTTATGGATGCGGGCAAGAAATCCCCATGCACTATTTAATTACCTAGTAACCTTAGTTATGTAGTTTGTCTCTAGAGAGCCAGCATGGTTAGTGGTTTGAGTGTTGGACTACAACTCTGGAAACCAGGTTCCGATTCCCTGCCTGGCCACGAAACCCACTGGGTGACCATGGGCAAGACACATGCTCTCAGCCTCAAGGGAAGGCAATGGCAAGCCCCCTCTGAACAAATCTTGCCAAGAAAACTCCACGATAGGTTCACCTTAGGGTTGCCATAAGTCAGAAACAACTTGAAGGCACATAACAACAAGAACAGTTTCTCCAGGCCTGATGCTTCTTTCCAGTCCTGACTTACTGGACAGCAGCTCCTGCAAGCAACAAGGGTCACTTCTTCTGTTTGCAGCAAACAGATCTTTCCACCTCCTCCTGCCACTGATCTCCGATGTGACAGTCAAAAGCAAGATCCCTGTCATAATTGCTCCTCGCATGAGAGATCTCTCTCACAGGAGGCAGCTGGAAGCATCAGTTTGTTGTGAGCCCCATCTCTCACATTGGCTGCTGCCTGGTAGGTCACAATTGGAGGTCTTTCACAACCCCTACATATTCCCTACACTATTGAACACATGTCGTTGTTGTTGTCGTGTGCCTTCAAGTCATTTGCAACTTCTATTGTGTTTCTGAGAAGGTATTTGGAGCATAAATAAATTAATATCCACAAAAATGTTTGGATCCGGGGACAGAGAGCACACCATGGTCCACATTTTCCTCATCTATGATACAGAGCAGAGGTTCCCAGACCTTGGTCCCGCAGATGTTTTGGACTTCAGCTCCCAGAATTCCATACTGTTGGGCAAGCTAGCTGGGGCTTCTGGGAGCTGAAGTCCAAAACACCTGGTGGAACAAAGTTTGGGGATCGCTGATCTAGAAACATATGGTAACCATGAAACCCAAAACAGAATCAGCAGAGTTTGGCTGAATCCTACCTTTCGTGGATGATTTATGTTAACGATTCTTGCAATAGGTGCTATTTCCAGTGTATTTTGAGAATAGGCATGTTGTTGACTAAACCCCAAAAGATGATTGATCATTGGAGAGGTTGTCATGACCCAACTGGGTACCAGCTCCAACCCTGTTCAGAACTCACTTGGCGAAGCGATGAGCTAATATTATCCTCTCCATGGGAATCAAGTAATGTTTCAGCGACTCCAAAAGGGGAGCATGGGCTCCTATATACAAGGGCTGTCTGGCTTTTCCACATTCAGAGAAGGATGGTTCAGAACTCCCATAGCAATGGGGCAAGGAATCCATTTTGCGCAACGGAGACATTGCTCCCCACCCACCCGGTTGAAAGGGAGCGAGACAGCTGTGTGCAAGCTTGCAGAAGGATTGACTGCCAGAGGGAATCACACTTATACAACCTCTGAGAAAGCACAACCATGCATGCAACTATTTTCATGCGAGGATAATGCTCCCACAAGGTTTTGGCTGAAGTCCACATGGCTATAGGGGAAACATCAGCACACAGGAAAGGTTCAAGCCCACATTCCAGATGAAGGAGGGAATGATCGGACTGTGCATAAAGTACCACGATTCTAAGTTCCTCACACCCACATGGTGTTCTTTTAATCACAGCAATGGCATGCGATCACAGAGCCATGCTCACAAGTGGCACATGTGGGAAGCAACCTTTTCCGAAGTGACCTGATGTTGGCCTGATGTGTGGGTGCTCTTAGTCATGTATGGGTTGACCATCCTCTCCATCAGCTAGTATCTCCCTTTCTGATGGATTGGACCAAGATGAGAAACGGAGTGCTTGCATGCTCATGAGTTGACTAATTAAATAATTGTTCATGGCTAATTAAATAACTGTTTGCCGATTAATGAACAATCGCTCAGAGGTCTGGAAACCAAGGCTAGCAAAGGATGACTTAGAAAGCTGGGTAGGCTTACCTTGGAAAAGTGAAGATGGAGAAGACATGACCACCATCCTTAAATATCGGAAGTGATGCCATGTAAAATATGGAACATTGCCATTGGAGTGGACATGTATGGAGAGGACGTGTGGGGGTTTGCTCCTGTCCTATCTGGGGGGCACTTTTCTCCATTCCACCTTTTCCAAAATCAAGCCAGTCAGTTTTCAGAGGAGAATTTTTGGCTTGCAAAGAGAGCAGGTGTGCTTTCTCTATTGTCTTGGTGATCTTTCCACCAAGGACGTGGCTTGCAGTTGGCATGCATCAAACCTACTCCAATAGCATCCCGATCAGTCTGGAGGGGCACTTTGTTCCAGCAAGTGAAATTGTCACAGATGTGGTAGGAAGCTTGTCAAAGGGAATTTTTGAACGGTGACCAAAGAGGTCCAGGGATGAGCCCCTGATGACCGCAGACAAGCAATCACGATTATATATATATATATATATATATATATATATATATATATATATATATATATCACTGCTGCCTAGGGAGATTCAAGGACTGTTGCCATCCTTCTCATAGGTACCCTTGGTGGGGACCCAGGATACAAGGTCTTCCAAGTGGCTTCCTCCAAGCTCTGGAACTCCCTTTCTAGGGAGGTTAGACTGGTACCCTACTTGCTATCTCTCTGTAGGCAAGTAAAGACCTTTATGTTTCAGCACAGCCGTTCTCAACCTGTGGGTCGTGACACCTTTAGGGGTCGAACGACCCTTTCACAGGGGTCCCCTCACCTATGACCATAGGAAAACACATATTTCCGATGGTCTTAGGAACCGAGACACATGGTTGGGGGTCACCGCAACATGAGGACCTGTATTAAAGGGTCGTGGCATTAAGAAGGTTGAGAACCACTGTTTCGGCAGATCTTTGAGGTCCTTTTGCAAGGTGCTGTACTGCTAACACTCATCATTTTCTTTGTAATGATCATGCTTTTAATTGCTTTCATTTAAATTTAATTGCTTTTAATTCTATTGATAGTTTAAATATATATATATATATATATATATAAGCTTTAGTATGATACATTTTTTGAAGCTGGATCCAGTTTGGCTTCTGCAAGCTGCCTTGAGTCTTAGAGTGGGGGAAAGTTGTCTGTTCAACGGCAACTGCCCCCACCTTCCCTCACCACTAGACCACTAGACCAACAACAGCTTTTCTCCGACAACAGGGTGATTTTATGTTTTATTTTAATTATGCGATCATCTTCTCAAAATGTTACTCGGCAAATTGGCACAGCGCAGCTTGAGAGGCTCCGACACGGTGTGGGAACAGGCGAGGGACGTTGCTTGGATATTCGATTCTGTGCATGCGGGAAGGGGCAGCACATAGATTGTGTAGGAGGATAAGAGGGGGATAAAGAAACTGTGGATGTTTAGCCAGCTACGCAAAGATACGTACGCACCCACATCCCTGTGGACAAAGGAAGGCTCTAGAATTCAGTTCACCCCTTTATCTAGTTTCATTTATTATCAAAGGATCCAGAGGGCTGGATTTAAGGCATGGTTTCGCAGCAAGGGAGCACTAGATATGGGGCAAAATGCATCCTTGTTGCATGCCTTCTGACTTACGACAACCCTAAGATAAACCTATCAGGGGTTTTCTTGACAAGGTTTGTTTAATAAAAGTTTGCTCTGGGGCTGAGAGAGTGTGACATGCCCAAGGCTACTCAGTAGGTTTCCATGGTCAAGCGGGGATTTGAACCCTGGTGTCCCAGGGTCCTAGTCCAACCCTTAACCAATACAATACATTGACACTGTTTCGATGGCATGACTGCCATAGTTACACAGTGGTTGCACTGCAGCACCCTTTTCTGCTGTGCATCTGTCAACATGACTATTAATTGCCCCGCTGAACAATGTTGGATGCACAATGTTTTCTATTTCTGCGATCCCAGTTAATAAAGTCAAATGTTGATGGCACTGATAAATACGTATGCACCAAAATATAGAGAAACAAAATGGTTCCCAATTGCCAATGGGGTCAGGAAAGGCTGCGTCCTTTCATCGTATCTATTCAACTTGTATGCAGAAATTATTATACAAAGAGAAGGCTTGGACATAGAAGAAGAGGAAGTGAAGAAAGGAGGAAAGGACACCAACAATTTAAGGTATGCAGATGACACCATAATACTAGCAGAAAACATTACAGGCCTGGAACACCAACTGAGGAAGATCAAGGAAGAAAGCACAAAGGCAAGCTTCCTGCTGGACATGGAGAATCTGCATGAATTCAACCTAAACAATGAGGAAATAGAAACAGTAAAAGAGTTCTCATATTTGGGATCAAACATTGACCAGACTCAATGGCTCTATTCTAGTCAGGACTAACAACGAGACAATGTGAGATATGATTGTCATTGGGGAACTTGGCTCTTGAATATATCCACTGCGCATGGCTCAGTGTTGGTCTAGGACACTGGGAAACCAGGGTTCAAATTTTGTTTTCTTTCACCAACCTCCAGGGTTGTTTTTTTAATGATTTCGATTTGGTGGGGGGGGGGGGGCAGACTTATATATATAGACTTATATTTTAAACTTGCTAGGGGTAACTGAGGTATAGTGGTTTAGGCGCTGGCCTATGACTCCAGAGACCAGATCAAATCCCCACTCAGCCATAGAAACCCTGGGCAAGTCGCACTCTCTCAGCCACAGAGGATGGCAAAGGCAAAAACCCCTCTGAACAAACCTTGCCAAGAAACCCTTGTAATAAGTTTGCCTTAGGGTCACCATAAGTTGGGAGTGACCTGAAGACACACAACAATTGTTCGAAGGCCAAAAAAGGACAACCAGTGTAGGAGACCAATCGATTCTGGCCAATGTATACCTCCTCGCATTTCAGCTTGCTTCCCACAACGATGTCAGGTGCCTTGAGTGCTTTTTGTTGGTGGAAAGATGTGGGAGAAATATCAGTTTCACAATCTACTTGGTGTTCCCATCTGGAGCGCTGGACCATCAATGACTCAGATGCTAGCCAAGAATCTAGGAATCAGTGAGGCATTGTTGAATAATTTAGCATGTTCCAAGCAGTATTGCTCTTCGGAAATTTTGCTGTTTTGATCCCATCTATGGCAATTGCGTTCAGATGTCTTGTCAGCCCAATCATCATCATCATCATCATCATCATCATCATCATCATCATCATCATCATCA
>NC_056528.1:49297842-49316681 GCF_019175285.1 Sceloporus undulatus | reverse complement strand
CAATCATCATCTCAGTTTCATTGTCTACCAAGTGTTACCAATTAGAGCTTTGCACCATCAGTGATTCTGATTCTATCCAAGAATCTAGGACTCAGGGAGGTATCATTGGATGATGATGATAATGATGAGAAACACCACCAGTAATAATAGCACTGATAGCATTAATAATTAATTAATACTAATTATTAATTATCATTATTAATTATTAATACTAATAACTAGAGCCAGTGTGGCGTAGTGGTTTGAGCAGAAGTCTTGGACTCTGGCGATTGGGTTTTGATTTGCCGCTTGGCTGTGGAAATCACACCATCTCAGCCCCAGAAAAACCCATTATAGGGTAGTCTTAGGGTGGCCATAAATCATAAACTACATGAACAACAAACAAATTAATAGTACTAATAGTATCATTCTCAGAATACCTTACATTTAAAGGTTGAGCCACTCAGGACTGGGTTATAAGAGAAGACCATTCAAATCAGGTTGGACCCAAATCCCCCTTTGCAAAGAACCTAACTCCATCCTTGCCACCCAGACACAACAATTTCAGTGTATTAGATGTGTGCGCAGTGCAGTTGTTGTCTCATCTGTAGTCCGTGGTACGGAGGTCCTCCTGTTTCTTAGTCCCATCTCTGCAGTTTTCAAGATGTATTCCCAGCCTTTGGCAATTTTTAAAAACAACGTGGAGAAACAGAGCAGTTTCCCATTGGCAAGTGGGTCAGACAAAGCTGCATTTTTATCAGCCCATCTGTTTCATTTATATGCAGAACGTATCGCATGGAAAATGGGATTAGACTCAGAAGAAGGAGGCATGAACGCTGGGGAAAGGAACACCAACAATTTAAGATATGCAGATGACAAGATATCACTTACATAAAACAGCAAAGACCTGGAATGGCAATAGATGAGAGTTAAGGAAGGAAGTGCTAAAAGCAGGGTTAGGGCTAAACATTGAACAAACAAAAATAATTATCACAGATGATTTACGTAATTTGAAAGCAGGTAATGGAAACATTAAAACAGTAAAGATTTTGCAGATCTCAACTCAGAAGTTAATCAAAATGGAGATGGTAGTCCAGAAACTGGAAGGGGACGAAGTCTTGGAAGGGCAGCTATGAAGGATCTAATAAGATCCTCTTATATTAAGATATATCACTAGATACCAAAGTGTCAGTGTGGCCTAAATATTCTAAAGGCATCAGATCATGTCTGATCTTGGAAGCTAGGCAAGGTTAGCATTTGGATAGGAGACTACCAGGAGTGATAGGTTATATTTTAGAAGGAGGAACTGGCAAAACCAGAAGCTAAAATGTCTAAACAGAGGCTGCCATACTTTGGACGTATCATGAGATGGTATGACTCCCTGGACAAGACAATAATGGCTGGTAAAGTGGAAGGCACCTGGAAAAGACGAAGGCGGCATCGGAGGCGGATTGAGTCACTCAAAGGAAGCCATGGCTGACCTGAGTTTCCAAGACCTGAGCAGAGCAGTTGATACCCAAAAGTCTTGGTAGTCAACTGATGGTGGTCCATAGGCCCACCATAAGTCAAAGTCAACTTGATGCCAAACAACAATTGCCATCTTGCATATCTTCCAAGGAATTCATTCCATGCAGAAATACATGTGAATTTTGGGGTACAATACCTTTCCCATCATCATCATCATCATCATCATCATCATCATCATCATCATCATCGCACAGGAAATAGTGTAAACTGGGTTGCTTTCTATGCAGGAAACATGACCATTTTTTAAAAAAGAAGTTGGTTTTGCCCAGAAATAATTCCCATGAACGTCAGTTCCATTATTGTTCTCCCCAGGGTTTCCCAAACCCATTACTCTCCTGGGATGTGAATGGAAATGAATGTTCTTTCATCCTTGCTCCGCAGACCACCTTTTAAAGTCCCCTCATTTGCTTTTTAAAATAGGTTTCACAGTTTCTCTCTACTGTTTAACACAGATTTTAAAAATACTCATTTTTAAAAAATGAGAAATAGACTTTCAGGCCATTTCTGGCTCGTTGGGGGGCATTTCGGCAATATGCGCAACACCCCCAAAAGTCCTGGGAGGAGAACACTGGCCCCCATTTCCATGACAGTTGCACAACCTTGCGATATATCAAGCATGTGAGGTTCAGTTTGTCTTCAAAGGCTAAGCAAGCAAACAACAGAATTCAGCACAATCTTTGCAACGCAAAGACACTTTTGAAGATTGGGCACCTTTCAAAAACACACAGATGGACAAAAACACTGTCTCAGCCCAAAACAGAATCCTAGCAATTCATACATGAATGATGATTTGCAATTAGATAAAGCGCGGTTCACTGAAGCAATAGATTCAGAGCTCGGGGCCATTCTCTCGGCGCAAGGAACAAATCCAGGCCACAGCATACCTGGAAGTAAGCTTCACTGAACTCATTGGGACTTTGTGTGCCCAAGCAATTGTGTATAGGGTTGTCTCTCAAAGCTTGCAATCCTATACCCAGTACCCCGGGAGTAAGCACAGAGAGCTTTGCATCATTAGCATTATATGTTCTTTAGGAGGGAAGGGATCTGAGGATTAGGACCTCACAACCCTGAGGATCCAAACAATAGTCAGGTAGAAGAAATTCCTCCCACTGCTCCCCAAACCACCTTGAAATTGTACCAGGATGGAAAGAAATGGGAACAGACAAGGTCAGCCTTTTGAGTTCTTACTGCAACCTCCTTGAATCCAAAGCCTGCAAACTGCAACAAGACAAGGAGAAGCTCACACTTAGTTGCCAAAGACCCCCCATCTCTCTTCACCAGGGGTAGTTGGGGGGTAAAAATGAAGGAATTCTGCTCCGCTGTGAAATGGTCCTTCAGTCCCCCCCCCCCCCCCAACTCCTAGCACTGCAGTCACTTCAAACTTTAGTTGAGCATTGAGAAATATAGTTTAGGCATTCAGGGAAAAGGCGCAGGCAAAGCGACCAAAGGAATGTGAACCTAAGAAAGAGAATTCGAGGTGTGCACAATTTTCAGTGCAATTTCATTTTCACTTGCTGCAATGCTGGAAATCTGGGGGAAATTTGACAGCGGGACAGAATTCTTAGTTGGGGGAACAGTGTCCTCATTTTGGCCAAACCTTGCTTGCAACCATTCCTTTCGTGATGTCTCCCTCCCATCCAACATCAATGTTCCTCTTGGCTTGCTCTTCTTCTCCCTTCCTTGGGAGATCCCCTGTGCCCACGCGGTGCCACCAGCCCCAGAGAAAGAAAAGGGCATCCCTTCCTCGCACGCCTCCCCATACCCAAGCAACAAAAGCTTAGTTCCCATGTCCCTTCCTTTTGGCATCCTCATCCTTTTCAGAAGAGGAGGAGGGCACATCCATAAAAATGGCTACACCCTGATCCAAGCACAGAGAAAGGAAGAAAGATGAGAGAGAATGATGGAGAGAAAGAAGGAATGGTACAAGAGGAAGAGAGGAGGAAGGAATGCCACAGAGAGAAATGCCTGCAGAGAGCCAGAGGAGAGGGAGAAGGAGACAAAGGAGGTGGAGAAGGAAAGCAAGCAAGAGCTCCAGAGCATCCTGGACTCACCATGGCAGGTCCACTCCTGAGCCACTGCATCCTCCTTTGGATGGAGTCCTGGCTGTTCAAAGGGAGGAAGGGGAGAAGGCGGTTGCCTGGCTGGCAAGGGATGCCGTGCTGGAAGGAGGGGGGTACAAAGCAAGGCGCAGACCCAGCAGCATCCCCCCTCCTCAGCCCTCGCCCTTCAATCCCGTCATCCTTGAAGCCCGGCAACAGCCACCGGAGAGCCCTAGAAAAGGAGCAGAGCAAGGAGAGATAGAGAGGGAGGGAGGCAGGGGGGTGTTTGGCAGAGATGGAGAGAGGAGGCCTCTCTGCTCCTACCTGGGATGCTCGGTCTTTCATGGGCAACCAGGGCAGGTTCCCCTTGGAAACCAGAACAGGGCACCCTCCCTATGTACCCTCTCTTTCTTTGGGCCTCTTCCCCTCCACACACCCACCGGCACCTTACCCTGCCAAACCTGGGGAGTCAGGTGCACTGGAAGGAAGGGTGCTGGGGAGCAGCAGAAAGGAGGGCTACTTGGCTTTTGGGAGAGGGAGGAAGAACACCACAGCAGAGGCCCCAGGAGGAGTTGTCATCGGCTTTCTTTCTCTGAGCCCTTGCTTCCTTCTTGCCAAGGGATCATCATCGCCCTGATGTGCGGAGTCAGCAAAAAGAAAGGACCGGTGCCCACGCAGATTGGCACTTTTCTGCTGATATTCTTGGTTGAGAAGCGAGCCGCTACTTGCAGCAATCCCCCCCTTCTTCCTCGCTTTCTTCAGTGCCTACTCCTTGCCCCCCAACATTTTGGTCAGTTAAATTTTAGACTTAAATCCAGATCGAGTTGGCCAGGGTATCGATCTTGGAGCCACCAGTGGTCAGTCTGCACCCCAAAGAGCCACTTCCAGGGGCACACTTTAGACCGGCCTGGTTTACGCACTGGGCCCTTGGCATCTGCTGAGATTTCACTCTGGGACCCCTCCATGGGTACCAAAATCCATGGATGCTCAAATCCCATTCAATATAATGGCGCAATGAAAATGGTGTCCTTTTTATCAAATAGCAAAATCAAGCTTTGCTTTTTGGAATTGATATCCTTTTGGAATTATTTTCAACCCACGGATGGTTGAATTCATGGATGAAGAATTCATGGATATGGAGGGCCAAGTGTAGGTCACAATTTCAATCTTCCTGCACCCTTCCTATATCCTATCCATTGAACCAGGAGTTAATCTAAACTAGGGATAAAATTTGGAATAGACTACTGCCCCCCAGACCAACCCTATATACCTTTTTCTCCACAGGGACATTGGGTAGGTTGTCTAAACTACCCAGCTCTCCCTGTGGAGTCTCCTGGGTCCACCTCCACCACCACCATTGCCACCTTCAAACCTTACCTGTGTCAGTTCCTGGCCTGAACCGTTTCCCTTCTTCTCCCTCAGTAGTGTCATCGCTGCTGGCACACCATTGCTCTGAAGCCAACAAAGTGCCCAACATGTGATCTGGGCACTACGCCTGACCTTAGCAAATGGTGGCAGCAGCATTGCCAAGAGAGGAGGAAGGGAAAATCACACATTTGAAGGAAATATTTGAAGGTGGTAGTGGCATTGGAAGGGGCAGCAGGGGTGAGGGTGCAAACTCTGGAGACGATGGAGATTATCAGGCAGGGGACAAAACGTCCTTGTCCCATCCTTTTCCCGCAAGAAGATTTCCATATGATGTCATGCTTAGTTTTAAACTCAATGGGCCGAGCGTACATGAAAAAGCACCCTTCTCTCTGCGTGTGTTGGATTCTTGATCTAGATCACTGCTGCGCTTGCCGACTGCACCTGCTGGTGTTTATTATAATTATCCCTAATTAAATTATTGATGCTTATTTATTATGCATTATACTTATGATGAACAACAGAGCTGACGCGAACGCCCCAGGTTCAGAAATGGTGCAAGGAGAACAGGAATGTGGGAACTTGGAGAGAGATGTAAAGTTTGGATTCAGATTCAGAGGCTGCTGATCATCAAAGCGTTTGGCAATGCAAGCTGACTCTGAAAAGAGTGGAAACGCTTTGAGGATCACAGAGACTGGACAAATATCCCAGCAGATTTCTGCTGCAGTCTCTGTGTATTAGGTACAGTGCAGACATATACTGCTGAACAAAACAACTCAACAAACAATACTGAATTTACTAGCTAAAGCTTGCATATCTGTGGATCTATGATGTCCCTCTGGGTTTCAGCCTGAACTTTAAACAGATTATAATACAGGCTGAATCTTCTCTCCCCAAATAAGTTCAGCACTTTGGAAATCTCCTTTAAAGTTCAGGCTAAAATTCGGAGCAGATTCACGACCCCAATAGCTTGCAATGGAGGACTGAGCAATAGGTTTTAGAGTGGATTCTCAACTCATGGGCAAAGGTTAGACAGAATGCATTAAGAACTAATTCCTTGTGTCTAATTTTTGTTAAACCCTTAAATGATGACTCTAAAATCTATCATTTTAATTGTTCGATGCCAACAATATTTTTGGTAGCAGTTGGCATGTCCAATTATTTTGCTACTGGCTGTTGAAGGCACACAACAACAACAACAACAACAACAACAACAACATGGCTATTGCACTTTGTACAGATCATGAGTTAACAGGACTCAGGGTGCATCTACATTGTAGAAATAATGCAGGTTGACACCACTTTAAGTGCTGTTGCTCCATGCTATGGAATCCTGGGATTTGTATTCTACAAGGTCTTTCGCCATCTCTGCCAAAGAGCGCTGGTGCCTCACCAAACTACAAATCCCAGAATCTGTAGCCATGGCTGTTAAAGTGGTGATAAACTGCATTATTTCTACAGTGTAGTTGCACTGTCATCGGAACAGAAGATAATGCTTGGAAAAGTGGAAGGCAGTAAGAAAAGAAGGAAACCACATTAGAGCTGGATGGATTATATCATGGATGTCACAATGGCTGCCCTGAATTTGCAAGACCTGAGTAGTTGATGACAGCTTGGACACCTCTCATTCATAGGATTTTCATTAACTGAAGTCGACTTGACAACAAATAGCAACACAACTGTGCGATACGCTGTACTGTTTCCCCCAAAAGGGGCACAGCACCTTGGGATATCTTCTCTTTAAACTTTGGACTGAAATACAGAGCCGGATTTACCAGCCGCCACAGCCTCTGAGTCACACTTAACACCCACATCTGAAAACAGAGAGCGGAAGAGGAGGGAGGAATAACTACCACCATTTTAAAGCTGCTTTGATTGAACTTTTGGAATCTAATTGCCAAGGAACAACATCGGTTGCCAGGGCTGCTTAATTTGGAGGCGAGACTTAAACTACAAGTAGTTGCATTAAAAACAAAAAGCATGCCCCCAGTTTGCAGCTGCAATTGTTGCTTTTGTCAGGCAGTCCTCCTCTTCTGTTTTGTGGAAATGATGCTTCTAACACACCATCCTCCAAAGAAAAACAGGGAGAGGAGACTAGTGTGTGGAAAAACTGGGGTTTGGGTTTTTGTGTGTGTGTGTGTGTGTTTGCCTCGCTTTATTGGCACAGAAATCAATCAAAGTAGGATCGGAACTGGATTCAAATGGGAATGATGGTCATATACCCCGATCAGTGATTCACTTTACATCATAGTGGGAACGCGACCTTTGTTTGCTTCCAGTTTAAACATGGCTAGCAACTGCTCCTTGGAAGCTGCTGAGTTTTGGACAGTTACTTGTATAAAAAATAGTCAGGCTGGAGTCCTTTTTGTGTCATGCATGATGGACTGAATGGGTGTAATCTAGTTGAGACTAACCAAAGGAAATCTAGCCAAGCAGCCACATTCTTCCATAACTCTTTCAGTGCCTTCCATCTATCATTCAATTGACTGGGTTTGCAGAAATAGTCACTATGCATTAATCCCTGAAGACCAACAGCCGGAATATTGGCAGATACATCATAGATTGCACAACATTCAGCACAAAGATGTCATAGTGCAACCACCGTATGACACCTGAGTTGTAGATTTATAAGGGCAAAAGTATCCTGGGCAATAGATTTTGACCAATGGCAGGCCAAAGCCACTTATATGATCACAGAGGTAGCATGATGCTCTCTGGTCAGTCACAGTTGGCTTCAGCATACCATCATGTTGGCTGGCTCCTTTAACTTTGAGTCATCAATCTTGACACAGAGGAATCAGAGCTAGAAAGATCTCTAGCTCCAGACCTATCCAAAATCTGGGTACCTAATGGCAGATCCAGCTGATGAGGATCTTCAGCAACATGGGGTCCCACATCCATTGCAATTGAGGGATTTGGACCCTTATTTGTGCATGTCAAAAAGAAAAAGCACTGAAGCACAGCACCTCTTCCAGAAGCTTAAATGAGAAATGCTAAGCAGTTTAGTCACCTGGCGTCTTAAGGTCAGGAAGCTACAAATCTCCTACTTTATTATATGCAATGGTTCTTCTGCCTTGTGCTCTTGGATTTATTTGGGTTCTTGACTCCAGGACAAGCTTAAGTGTTCTTATCTTTCTCTTTTGGCTTTGATTATCATGACTGGTTTTGGCATGGTTAAGTCTTGCTAGTCCATCTCTCTTTCACTCTGGTGAATTCCCTAAATGATTTGTGTATGACCTGAACTGTCTTGACTCCCTGTAACTGTTTCCCTCTACTATAGGCTGCCTTTCCTGGCATCTCTAGGCATAAAACTGTCTGGACTAAAACCTGTCTCATCATCCCACTGACATGGAAATGGCCATGGATATAACTGGCTCTTCCTCTAGTAACAAAATCCCTAATTGTAATGTTCATCTGAGCATGGAGGCAAGAGAAGCATCTGTTTATTCATTCCTCAGCAACATGGAAGCATCCATGTACCATCTTCTGTACAAGGAGCAGCATCACTGGGCAGTTTATGTCTCCTACAACATTATCTGGCTTGTAATAAACAATATTAATATTGCTGCAACCTGGGCTGTTTTGGTCTCATTTCCATTTTCTTTTGGTTATGGCTTTTAAAAGTTGAGACTTTCAGCTCCCCCCATCCGACTTGTCATGGAGCTGTGTACTTGGGCTGCAAATTAATGAGCGGACCGCACTCCGGAGGTGGACAAATGAAGGCGGACCAAAGTTCACAGAGCTTGAAAATCCTCACTATTCAGAGAGATGAACTGCGGGTGAATTATTTACTGGGGAAGGTTACCTGGGAGTCCCCAGGGATGGCTGGGTGCAGCTGGGTCAGCAATGAACTTCCCTCGCCATTTTGGTGATTCTGATAATGTTAAAGAACGAGCCGGAGGATCCAAAAAGTATCAAGAGTGGGAATGACCAAGTCAAAGCAAGTGAAGTGAAGGCAGAAAAGGAGTTGCATACTAGTCTATGTGCTTCGAAAATTGCTTAACTGGTTTTTAAAAGCAGAGCTTGGAAGCAATTAGTTGCTAATTTGGCAGTCATTAATACTTCCAAATTGTAACTAATTCAAAATTACTTCCAACTGGTGGAGTTACTTATAATCCACACATTTTGTTCTCCTTGCTGTTTTCTTGTGACCATACCTTCAAAGTTATTCTGAAGTTTGTCAATCCTATCATAGGGTCTTTTTGGCAAGATGTATTCAGAGGAGGTTTACCACTGTCTTTCTCTGAGGCTGAGACTTTTTGGTTTGCACAAAGCAACTCATTGAGTTTCCTTGACTGGATGGGAATCTGAACTCCATTCTCCCCGTTCCAACATCCAAACCACTGCACCATGCTGGCTTCCTACAAAAGGTTGTTGTTTTTGTTGTTGCATGCCTTCAAGTCATTTCTGATTTATGGCAACCCGATCATGGGGTTTTCTTGGCATGTTTCTTCAGATGGGGTTTGCCACTGCCATCCTCTGAGGCTGAGAGAGTGTCACTTGACCAAGGACAAAGGATTCACAGCCAAACTGGGAATCTCAGAAGGCCAAAATCGATCCCTGGATTACCAGTCTTCCTGTTTTAGGGATTATTTCTTGCTCCGCTTCCTCTTTTCAACGTTGTCTGAACGTATCTGTCCAACACTCAGCAAGCTAGTCTCCTACACTCAGGTTTGGCAGAACAGGTTGCTTTCTCACAAGTGTTGAAGTACGGTTCAGCCACCAGCCTCCTTGAAAATGGCCATCGATGTTGTTGTGTGCCCTCGAAATGTTTCTGACTTCTGGTGACCCTAAAGCAAACCCTTTCACTGGGTTTTCTTGGGAAGATTTTTCCAAGGGAGTTTGCCATTGCCATCCTCGGAGGCTGAGAGAATGTGACTTGCACAGGGTCACCCAATGGGTTTCATGGCTAAGCCGGGATTCAAACCCTTTTCCCCGGAGTCATAGTCCAATGCCCAAACTACTACTTGACGCTGGCTGTCATAGTGGCTACTATCTACTCCTTTACCCCAGGTAGCAGAATAACTTGGGATGGCCACTTACAGATAAATCAGTGTGCGATCTGAATTGATGGATCGACTTAACATCGGAGCGTGGTTCCCACTACGTTTGCCCCCATCGCATTTTCTCTCATTTTTCTGGCATCAAAATAACTCACTTGTGGTTCGCATCCATGATGAACCAATTCAAATTGATTCGGTTCCAGCCGGACAAAGGGCAAATTTGAATCGATTCTAATCCGCTTGTGGTTCACACTTGCGCATAATCGATTTATAAAAAAGAGGTGGAAAAATCGGCATCAAAAAGACGCGGGTTAAATGTGTCCAGTGCATGGGACCCCTTCTCGGAATCGGATTAAGTGGGAACCAGGGATGCTAGAACCGGTTTGAGACCAATCGTGATCCAGTTTTAAAAGTAGCAGGAATGAGTCCAGGGTTTAAAAGCAGGCATCCTCTTTTCAGCTGGGAAATGTTAAAAGGGTCTGGGGCGGGTGGCCATGCGTGGGAAATGGCTCTCTCTTTGCCCAGCCAGGGGCTTTGGCGCGGATCTAAAGATGCCAATGTAGTCTTGGCAACCGACGAGAGCGATCTCCTGTCCATAGGAATATCATTATCACCTAATTCATCTCGACTTCTCAAGGGCGCATAACGCCAGACGGATGATGCAATTCCAAACCATTCAGTATGCAAAAAAAATCGGTAGAACTAAGTTTGTTGGTGTTTTTTAAAGGTAACCATTAAAAGAACAAGTTTTGGAGTTGGTTTTTGCATTTCAAAAATCAGGCTCATTGCAACCAAAAATGGATGTTTTCAGGAAAAGAACTGCAGATAGTTCTGTTTCAGTCTTTCCACCCCTAACCTCTTTTGACCAAATTCATCATTTTAAAACCATGCTTGCAATTTGCCCATAGAAAATAGCCAGAGCCTCTATGCTAATAAATGACACAATGGCTTTTTCCCCTTGCTAAGAGTTAATCTCCTATGATTGACGGGATCTTTTGTTAGCACTCATGGAAATGCAAATAGATGGAGGCAGAGTGGAGCCAATGGCCAAAAGAAAATAACCCAACCTCTACCTTGCAAGGGTTCTTCAGTTATTCTTTGAATACAACTCTTTGCCTTAGTGGCTGCTAATCCCTGCTCCCCTTGAAATGAAATGAAGTCGCAAACTTAGAAACACAGCCAAGAATTGCAGTGGTTCAGATACCAACTGTTACACAGTGAGATGGACTAAGATGGTAGGTCTGTTTTCCTGGGCCCTTTTAAATTGTAAGATGCAGAAACTAGCAAGTGATGGCCTTCCTGTTTGAGAAAAATGCATTGTGTGAACATTCATAGCATCGTAAGAGTTGGAAGGGACCTCAATGGCCATCCAATTCCATCATGCAAGAAGACACCAACAAAGCATTCTTTGTGAGAGATGGACATCCAGCCTCTGTTTAAAAACCTCCAAAGATGGAAACCCTGCTACACTTCAAGGCACAAATTCCACAGTTGAACAGCTCTTACCATTTATATAGACTCTCTTTTCCTGTAGTTTGCATCCATTGCTCCATTGTGTCCTAGTACCTGGGGCAGCAGAAAACAAGCTTGCTCCCTCCTCAATATGACATCCCTTCAAGTATTTAAACAGGCCTATCGCATCACCTCTTAACCTTCTCTTCTCCAAGTTAAACATCCCCAGCTCCCTAAGTCCTTCCTCAGAGGACATGGTTTCCAGACCCTTCACCATTTTGGTCACTCTCCTTTGGACACGCTCCAGCTTCTTGAAAAGTGGTACCCAAAACTGGGCACAGTATTCTCCCAAAGTAGAGTGGTACTATTACTTCCCCCAACCTAGAGATGCTTTATAGCTCTACTTTGGACCAGTTATTCTCTCTCATCCTCACCTACCTCACAGGGTTATTGTGGGGATAAAGCAGGAAGGAGGAGAGCTGTGCACACCACCTTCACCCCCTGGAGATAATGTAATAGATGAATAAATGATAAACCAACAACCAGATTTGCAAATCAAGCTTGGGTTTACCTTCCAATGGCCAATCACCAAGCAACACACGCTAAATGCAAGATACAGAGGTGAAGAAAATCATGAACTTTGAAAAACAAATGCATTTTCACTGCTAGGGGCGAGACGTCTGCAAAAAAAGAAATCCATGATGAATATATTGTCCACTCTGACTAGGGATGCCATATCCCACCTGGGGGCGGGACTTTCCCGGTTTGGGGTGGGTCCGCACAGTCCCGCCCCGGTTTGGCCCCGCCCTGGGACACAACCCCCTGCGACGGACACCAGGCAGGGAAAGGAGCCTCACATGAGCGAGGCCCGTTCCCTACTTGGCCTCCTCCGCCGAGGGAGGCGGCCTGGCTCTGCTCCCTCTTTTCCGGCCTCTGTGAAGGCCAAGCCTCCACAGAGGCCGGGAAAGGGAGGGGGCCGCCCGCGATCGCAGCAATCGTGGCCATCGCGGGTGCTCTCCTCCCTCTTTCCCGGCCTCTGTGACGGCCAAGCCTCCACAGGGCCGGGAAAGGAGCAGATTCCTTCTTCTGAACGGAGCCCAAGCGGAGAAGGAATCCTCCCCTCAGCGAGGCTCTTTTCAAATGTAGGACCCAAAAAAAAGTCCTACATTTGAAAATTTTGTCCTACATTTGTCCCGGTTTGGAGGTCCTGACTAATGGCAACCCTAACTCTGACCATCAGTTCTAGGGCTGTGATCTAAGGAGGAGAGGGTCCACATCTACTATCCCCTTACACCGGTGTGTGCCTGTGAGTGTCTGTGTCAGGCAACCTCAGGCTTCCAAAAGAGTGTATATGATCAAGATGGCAAGGAACCACAAAAGGCATCTCACAAGCCTTCGTCGCACTCTCTCTGCTGCAAAGGGCCTAATGGATTTGCAGTCCTTTAATCAATACACACAGCATTTGCAAACTACTAGGGAGCTTAAGCACAATGTTGCAGCAAAAGAGGGCAAGGATAATTTGACAGCAAACAACAATGTAGTGCAATGGGGCCAAGCCAGTAAGCAAACAAGGCTAATTCTGTATGATATATTATTTTGGGGGAAGTAGCATTCTTCATCGCAGCGTTGGGGCCAGGAGTCGCAGGGGGACCTTTGGCTTAGCTTTGGCATTGCTCTGCTCTCTGTCGCTTGGGATGCAAATCTGCACGGCAGAATCCTAATCGAAGGGGATCTGAGCTCAGACCTAGGAAGGGAGTGTTGCAAAAGAAACTTCCAGGCCTGTTCCCTGGGTTCAGGGTGAGAAACGACAATGGAGCTGGCTTTGCCCAGTCATCCAGTTGATAATAGGCCAGGCGTTCTTATTCACTGGGGATTGCCTTAATCCTTCCGCGATAGGAAGGCCTGAAAACCAGCACCGTGAAGCTAAAACTTTGCTGGGCTGGCAATTTCTTTTGTGAAGAGTCATTGCAGCGAATGAGCAGATTTATTTACATTATGCAAGAGGCAAGGGCAGAGGTTGCTCCGAAACAGATTGCAAGGCACCAAGGGAGCATGTCCGGATAGCACCCACCTTCCCATTTCTTTTTGAACTCGGACTAATTGTAGCAATAGATCCTTCCTTCCTTCCTTCCTTCCTTCCATATTATAACCATTCCATGTATAGGCATTTAAGGAAGATGCATTGCTGCAATTGTTCAGCAATCCTCTCTTCAAAACCTTTCCCACCATTAATAATACCGGTAAATAAATAATAAAGTTTTTATTTGTATCCCACTCCTTCCTGCGATCAGGGCGGCTTACAGCAGGGTTAAAACAACAATCCATACAATACAAGAAGATTAAAATACAGATACATCAAACCATTCAATAAAAATAACAGACAAAAAAAGCCCCATAGCCCAACCATTAGTTTTGCTCAAACATATGGAACAAACAATATATTTTATTTAATCAAGCTGAATTTATGGACTTAACACTCTTTAAATATAATGTGTGTTGCTCCTTAGTTGCTCTTTATCTTTACTGTGGATAAATGATTGCCTTTTGGTTAATTCCTAGGTGCAGCCTTACTTGCGAGGAGCAAGGAGCAAAGCGGCTTACAATATCAATAAAATGCAATGTACAATATATATTGAAACGCATTCTGTTACAAGCAGAGATTCTCAGACTTTGGTCCTCCAAGTGTTTTGTACTTCCACTCCCAGAATCCCCAGCTAGCTTGGCCAGCAGTCAGGAATTCTGGAAACTGAAGTCCAAAACATCTGGAAGACCAAAGTTTGGGAATCACTGGATAATCATATATTAACTGACACTATCTTTTGTGCACATTGCCTTTTGCATAGGTTTGTCATAAAACTTCTATCTTCCCTACATATTGCCTCTCTTTTACTAGAACATCTTATGATATACACAAATAATACGTTTGTCATAATTGATGTCTTTTCCATAACGAAGGTATAATAACTACATTACATCGCAGCTGTAACTTAACAAGGGGCAGTGTCATTCCTTTTACTTTGTATAGCTTTGCTTTTTGAAGTCACTCTTACAAAGCTGTGGAGTCACTAAAGGGTGGAGGGGGAAGATTATATGGTTCCTGTGCCGGCTTGTGCTTTACTTTGAGTTGCTGCTTCACGCTTTGTGTTGAGCATTGAAAGATGATGTATTTGGTGGGAGAAGAGTATGTTTTATATTACAGGAAAGCAGCTGGTAGCGTTATGATTTTTAAAAATTCACCATCTATCTTAGCTACTTTTGCAAAACACAGAAGTAGGTTTTTTTAATGCAAATGTAATAGTAATTAACAATCACAAGCCACACCTTACACACATCTCTCCTTTCTTCCACAGACCCAATGCACTACATCATTCTTTTATAAATTCTAACTTTTTTTTTCCAAAACAATAATGGAAAAGCACCAAGCAATGTCAGAAGTAAGACAAAAAGAGAGGGGTTTACAACCCACAGCCAGGCAAGTGAGCCCTCCAAAGTCACAATCTATTGCAGCATTCACAGAGAACCAGGCCTACATTTGTGACATTGTCGCCCAAAGACATGCAAGCAATGTTCCCACCTGTCATGCACAATGGTGTTCAGGTATGGTAGAATGCCCTTGATTCTGCATGCGCAAAACCTCCTATGGACATAGGACATGCAGTACAATAAAATCCCCTGTAACTCAAGGCATTTAATGGAAGGTTTTTTTCCACTCATCCAGATGGGGGTTAACACTGTAATGACTAGGAGCAAGGAATTCCTTGGCAAATAATGGGAAGGAACTGGATTATTAAAGTCACTATCTCTACTGTTGACCAGCTCTGTAGGATCATGTCAATCCAGTTGTCCCTCCATATCCATGGATTCTTTACCCACAACTATCCACATCTTGTTGCATGCATTCAAGTCAGTTCCAACTTAAGGTGACCCTAAAGCAAACCTATCCTGGGGTTTTCTTGGCAAGATTTGTTCAGAGGAGGTTTGCCATTGCCTTTCCCTGAGGCTGAGAGAGTCTGACTTGCCTAAGGTCACACAATGAGTTTCATGGTTGAGCCTGGACTCGAACCCTGGTCTCTAGCATCATCATCCAATGCTCAAACCACTATGCCATTTGGAGCACATTCTGTCACATTATTTGATACTGCTGCATATTTCGCTAGTCGTGGGAAGGCAGGAGACAGTGCAGCTCTTCCACATTTTGAATCTTAGTGTGCCTTTCTTTTCATACATTCAACAATCCCATTGCAGACACATGGACTTGGAACTTGATCTCAATTTTGTACTTATTTCCAGATTCTCCAAGGCATATTATTATTTTATTACGATTACATTTATTTATATCTCGCACTTCTTCCAAGGCTGGGACTCAGGGCAGCTTACAACATTAAAAAACACCTTACATACACAGTCACACATTAAGCGTCCATTGATGCTGTGCAACCGGCTCCATATAGCGCCTTTCTCTGTTGGAAGGAAACCGATGAACCCTGAACCACCAAACTGCACTTGAAGCTAGCTAGAAAAGCATTCCTGGCGAGTTTGTGTTGCACAGATCATTGGCCAAGTCCTCCAATAAATTCTTCCAGTCCATTAAACGGCTCCCCTCTGAAACTTCTTCCTCCCAACAAATCTGCTAACAGTTTCTCCATTGTAAAAGTTACTAGAAACACTGGGTTCAAAGTTTCTGTTTCCTCCAGCTCCTTCGCCTCCTTCCGAAAGTTGCTTTTCCAAAGCACTTTGTTCCTGAACCTCAAAGAAGTATTTGCGCCATTACTCGCCATTTTCGTTCATTTGCGGGACGCTTTCAATGCCCTTTAATCTCTGTTTAATGCCAAAAATTAGCCCCAGTGTGACAAACTCCTATGTGAACTAAGAATCGTGAGCAAAGTTTGCACGTAATAAATAACGGTGGCTTTACAAAACGGTATGTTGGCATTTCCATCCATTTGCGTGACTGCCAAGAGAACAAGGGTTGTGCGACAAAGTCCTTAATTATTTGTGGCACGTTCCTTCCGAGTTCTGCACAAAAGCAGTTATTTTTGGCTGAACAGTCAGGCCTTCATCCCTCCCCTGCGTGCAACTCCATTGTGCGCTTCCCTTTTAAAATATACCTTCATGCATCAGACAACAACCCATCCAGGTGCAAACCGCACACCATTTGGCTGCGATGTATGAGCCAGGCTAAACTGTCCTCCTACCGCACCTCTTCCAAGTTGTGTGGATGTGTCTGTATGTGTTGTGATTTTCCTACAAAGCACTTATCCACCATCAAAGGGGACACCTGGCATTCTTCTGCAGCCTTTCGCTTCCCAGTTTCATTGAGCCGCCGCAGGAGGAGGTTTAAGGCAAACAGGTTATTTTTGCAGTTTGGTGCCACGTGGATCCAGATGTCAGCTGCAGAAACTCCAAGCATTTTGACTCCAAACTCCCTTGCGCTGCCATCTCCAAATCTGCCCATCTCCTTGAGCAGATGGCATAGCAATGGGATGCAAGGTCTTTAAAAAGATGCGTCCTATTAAAAAAGACAAGTCCCCATCTGCAGTTCTGTTTCTATTATCCCCTGATCGAGTTTGCTCCCATTTCTGGAAATCCCATTTTAAAAACAACAATGGCTAGTATTGAATCACCTTCAAGATTCAGGAGATGTTTGGATCCCTCAGAGATGGACAGAAGCAATAAGGAGCTGAGAAAAACAAGAGTGCAAACCTTTCCCTGGTTTGAATGCTAATCCAGAAGACATGAAACATTAATGAGAGAGGCTGACCTGTGCAGGAGCTAAAATTAGAAGGCAGCCAAAATCCAGGGAGAGCAAGTGTTGGGAACATCTTTCCCATAGCTTTTCAAAAACTGTCCACTCGGCACATCTGCCCTGGAACAAGATTCAGAAAGCAACATGGCACCTTTCTGCAAAGGGACCGTGCCATTCTGCAAATGGATTGTGCCAAAGTGGGATTTCCAAAGCAAATAGGGAAAGGACAAACATCAATGAAATGCACACATCTGCATGCACTCCCAGTCCTCAGGCCATCGGTCATCTCGACACATCAAACACTGAAACTGAAATTGTATCTCATTCAAATCCTGCTTTGGTCATATGTTTGCAGATAAGCCATACAATCTCCCCAAACAACCAAGTCCCAGAATTCGATGGCATTGAGCCATAGGGGTTAAAGTGGTGTCGAACTGCATTATTTCTGCAGTGCGGATGCATCCCCAGACTTCCTCCAACTTCTATACGTCTACCTTTCCCCGCCTGCTTCCACATCCCCCAGCGGCGGCACATTTCGCGACAAACATTTGCCAAGGTAATGTATCATTTCCACCTGAAAACAGATTGTCAGCTGCCGTTAAAGAATATTATTTTTAAAAAAGATAAAATAACTCCTGCCAGCCCTGCAATTTTCACAGCGAATATTCAGACTTTAACAGCCTTCTCAAAATGATGCCTCCCACGTTCGCTGTCAGGAGAGAAGAGTTAAGCGCTTTCAAGAACCCAGGAAAAAGAGACAAAAAGGAGCTCGGATCATTATTTCCCTTCTCAGAAGCCTAAGGTCCTGCTTTTGCTGCTCCAGATTTGCTCAAGATATGATCCATTGGCTTTTCAATGTGTCGTCTTGATCGCCACAAGGCCTCAGATAGAGTTACTCAGAGGAGGCCTTCCCCAGGATTGGGATCCCTTTGCATGGCACCCCGACTCCAAAATGGCCCCTATTTTTATGGCTCAAAGGAGCTGCTACTGTATCTATCTTCCTTTTTACGTCTCAACACTTAAAGGAGCTGCTATTTCTCTTCTAAAACACTGTGTGCAATAGGCAAAACAGCCCCTACTTTTACATTTCACAGCATGAAGGAGCTGCTACTTCTTTTCTAAAACATTATGTGCCACAGGCCATGTGCAATAGGCAGTGCAGCCATTAACTGTGGACATTTTGTTGTTATTGTTGTTGTGTCTTCAAGTTGTTTCTGACTTATGGTTACTCTAAGTCAAACATATCATGAGTTTTGGGGAGCTAAGCGGGTGTGAGAAGGTCACCCAGCAGGTTTCCATGGCTGTCTGGGGAAAAAGAGAAGGAGAAGGAAAAGAAGGAGAAAGAGGAGGAGGAAGAAAAGGAGAAGAAGTTGAAAGGGAGGAGGAAAAGGGGGAGGAGAAGTTGAAGGGGAGGAGAAGAAAGAAAAGAAGAAAAGGAGGAGGAGGAAAAAGAGGGGGAAGCGGAAAAGGAGAAGGAAAAAGGAGGAGGAAGAAAAGGAGAAGGAAAAGAAGTTGAAAGGGAGGAGGAAAAGGAAAATGAGGAGGAATAGGAATAGGAGGAGAAGGAGGATAAGTGGAAGGGGAGGAGAAGAAAGAAAATAAGGAGGAAGAGGAGGAGGAGAATGAAAAGAATAAAGAGAAAGAGGGGGAGGCGGAAAAGGAGGAGAAGAAGCAGAAAGAGGAGGAGGAAGAAAAGGAGAAGGAAAAGAAGTTGAAAGGGAGGAGGAA